>NC_089857.1:9434283-9576783 GCF_036373705.1 Amia ocellicauda | reverse complement strand
GGGTTCTGGTGTATTGAAATACAGGAGCTGCTGGATTTGTGTGTTTTCTTACCCCCTCACCATAGTTTGTCAAATGTTTAAACAACTGAACTTATATTCAAGGTTTGTTTCTCTTCATATGTTTTACTGGTTTACATTTGTCTCAGCAACCTGTTGAATGATTCTTCTGCTTTCAAAACAAAATGACAACAGGATGAATGCACACACTTGAAAATACAATACATGCAATGTTATGCATCATAGTGATGCAACCTCCTTTCAGTTTCATACTGCATGTCAATTGAAATCCTTACTGAAATGCACACCTTCTCAAGATTGCGCTTGACTGGCGTGTCAGGCACTCAATTACAGCTGTTTTATCAAGACAATGTGTTCGTTTTGTAAAATATAGTTCCGGTCTGGTGTGGCACCCCAGCTAACGCACAACGTTGCCACAACGTGGCATATTAGCAGGGACTGTCTGCGGCGCGCTGGTGTGTCCCGGGCTTTAGAGTAGAGAGACAGTTCAACTGTAAGTATGAACGGCAGAAACGGATATTGCCATCCCTTTAAGTAGAGCGTCAGGGACAGCCTCCCTGGCTTACGGCCATACTAGCCTGAATACGCCCGATCTCGTCCGATCTCGGAAGCTAAGCAGGCTCGGGCCTGGTCAGTACTTGGATGGGAGACCGCCTGGGAATACCAGGTGCTGTAAGCTTTTGCATCTTTTACACACCAGAGCGCGACAAATCACGAGTTTTAACTTTGGATACACGCAATTTCATCATTATTTCAGATTTGACTTCCCCAAATACACAGGCATACAATAGATCTTGTTCTCCAACGTAAACGGTCCCTAGTAACTAGGGTACATTCGTAAATAAATTGAGCATCATGGCTAGAAGTGACTAAATGTTGCCTAATCTTTCTCATCGAGAAATGACACAATTACAGCAACACAAAAAGGAACTCCACCGGACAAAGATCAGTGCTCACAAGGAGCCTCATTCAACACACACGGTTCCATTCCCATTCATGCAAAGCACGAAAGTGTAAAACTTGGGAACATACTTGAGAGCAAAGATCACATTCAATCTCATTCAAGGCACGGATGTGAATGCAACGGGATGAAATTACTGAAATGATGCCTGCCCTCGAACTGTGATGATGGACTACCCGACTCGCCAATAATATTGGGTTCTGGTGTATTGAAATACAGGAGCTGCTGGATTTGTGTGTTTTCTTACCCCCTCACCATAGTTTGTCAAATGTTTAAACAACTGAACTTATATTCAAGGTTTGTTTCTCTTCATATGTTTTACTGGTTTACATTTGTCTCAGCAACCTGTTGAATGATTCTTCTGCTTTCAAAACAAAATGACAACAGGATGAATGCACACACTTGAAAATACAATACATGCAATGTTATGCATCATAGTGATGCAACCTCCTTTCAGTTTCATACTGCATGTCAATTGAAATCCTTACTGAAATGCACACCTTCTCAAGATTGCGCTTGACTGGCGTGTCAGGCACTCAATTACAGCTGTTTTATCAAGACAAATGTGTTCGTTTTGTAAAATATAGTTCCGGTCTGGTGTGGCACCCCAGCTAACGCACAACGTTGCCACAACGTGGCATATTAGCAGGGACTGTCTGCGGCGCGCTGGTGTGTCCCGGGCTTTAGAGTAGAGAGACAGTTCAACTGTAAGTATGAACGGCAGAAACGGATATTGCCATCCCTTTAAATAGAGCGTCAGGGACAGCCTCCCTGGCTTACGGCCATACTAGCCTGAATACGCCCGATCTCGTCCGATCTCGGAAGCTAAGCAGGCTCGGGCCTGGTCAGTACTTGGATGGGAGACCGCCTGGGAATACCAGGTGCTGTAAGCTTTTGCATCTTTTACACAGCAGAGCGCGACAAATCACGAGTTTTAACTTTGGATACACGCAATTTCATCATTATTTCAGATTTGACTTCCCCAAATACACAGGCATACAATAGATCTTGTTCTCCAACGTAAACGGTCCCTAGTAACTAGGGTACATTCGTAAATAAATTGAGCATCATGGCTAGAAGTGACTAAATGTTGCCTAATCTTTCTCATCGAGAAATGACACAATTACAGCAACACAAAAAGGAACTCCACCGGACAAAGTTCAGTGCTCACAAGGAGCCTCATTCAACACACACGGTTCCATTCCCATTCATGCAAAGCACGAAAGTGTAAAACTTGGGAACATACTTGAGAGCAAAGATCACATTCAATCTCATTCAAGGCACGGATGTGAATGCAACGGGATGAAATTACTGAAAAGATGCCTGCCCTCGAACTGTGATGATGGACTACCCGACTCGCCAATAATATTGGGTTCTGGTGTATTGAAATACAGGAGCTGCTGGATTTGTGTGTTTTCTTACCCCCTCACCATAGTTTGTCAAATGTTTAAACAACTGAACTTATATTCAAGGTTTGTTTCTCTTCATATGTTTTACTGGTTTACATTTGTCTCAGCAACCTGTTGAATGATTCTTCTGCTTTCAAAACAAAATGACAACAGGATGAATGCACACACTTGAAAATACAATACATGCAATGTTATGCATCATAGTGATGCAACCTCCTTTCAGTTTCATACTGCATGTCAATTGAAATCCTTACTGAAATGCACACCTTCTCAAGATTGCGCTTGACTGGCATGTCAGGCACTCAATTACAGCTGTATTATCAAGACAATGTGTTCGTTTTGTAAAATATAGTTCCGGTCTGGTGTGGCACCCCAGCTAACGCACAACGTTGCCACAATGTTGCCACAACGTGGCGTGTTAGCAGGGACTGTCTGCGGCGCGCTGGTGTGTCCCGGGCTTTAGAGTAGTGAGACAGTTCAACTGTAAGTATGAACGGCAGAAACGGATATTGCCTTCCCTTTAAGTAGAGCGTCAGGGACAGCATTCCTGGCTTACGGCCATACTAGCCTGAATACGCCCGATCTCGTCCGATCTCGGAAGCTAAGCAGGCTCGGGCCTGGTCAGTACTTGCATGGGAGACCGCCTGGGAATACCAGGTGCTGTAAGCTTTTGCATCTTTTACACACCAGAGGGCGACAAATCACGAGTTTTAACTTTGGATACACGCAATTTCATCATTATTTCAGATTTGACTTCCCCAAATACACAGGCATACAATAGATCTTGTTCTCCAACGTAAACGGTCCCTAGTAACTAGGGTACATTCGTAAATAAATTGAGCATCATGGCTAGAAGTGACTAAATGTTGCCTAATCTTTCTCATCGAGAAATGACACAATTACAGCAACACAAAAAGGAACTCCACCGGACAAAGTTCAGTGCTCACAAGGAGCCTCATTCAACACACACGGTTCCATTCCCATTCATGCAAAGCACGAAAGTGTAAAACTTGGGAACATACTTGAGAGCAAAGATTACATTCAATCTCATTCAAGGCACGGATGTGAATGCAACGGGATGAAATTACTGAAATGATGCCTGCCCTCGAACTGTGATGATGGACTACCCGACTCGCCAATAATATTGGGTTCTGGTGTATTGAAATACAGGAGCTGCTGGATTTGTGTGTTTTCTTACCCCCTCACCATAGTTTGTCAAATGTTTAAACAACTGAACTTATATTCAAGGTTTGTTTCTCTTCATATGTTTTACTGGTTTACATTTGTCTCAGCAACCTGTTGAATGATTCTTCTGCTTTCAAAACAAAATGACAACAGGATGAATGCACACACTTGAAAATACAATACATGCAATGTTATGCATCATAGTGATGCAACCTCCTTTCAGTTTCATACTGTATGTCAATTGAAATCCTTATTGAAATGCACACCTTCTCAAGATTGAGCTTGACTGGCGTGTCAGGCACTCAATTACAGCTGTATTATCAAGACAATGTGTTCGTTTTGTAATATATAGTTCCGGTCTGGTGTGGCACCCCAGCTAACGCACAACGTTGCCACAATGTTGCCACAACGTGGCGTGTTAGCAGGGACTGTCTGCGGCGCGCTGGTGTGTCCCGGGCTTTAGAGTAGAGAGACAGTTCAACTGTAAGTATGAACGGCAGAAACGGATATTGCCTTCCCTTTAAGTAGAGCGTCAGGGACAGCCTCCCTGGCTTACGGCCATACTAGCCTGAATACGCCCGATCTCGTCCGATCTCGGAAGCTAAGCAGGCTCGGGCCTGGTCAGTACTTGGATGGGAGACCGCCTGGGAATACCAGGTGCTGTAAGCTTTTGCATCTTTTACACACCAGAGCGCGACAAATCACGAGTTTTAACTTTGGATACACGCAATTTCATCATTATTTCAGATTTGACTTCCCCAAATACACAGGCATACAATAGATCTTGTTCTCCAACGTAAACGGTCCCTAGTAACTAGGGTACATTCGTAAATAAATTGAGCATCATGGCTAGAAGTGACTAAATGTTGCCTAATCTTTCTCATCGAGAAATGACACAATTACAGCAACACAAAAAGGAACTCCACCGGACAAAGATCAGTGCTCACAAGGAGCCTCATTCAACACACACGGTTCCATTCCCATTCATGTAAAGCACGAAAGTGTAAAACTTGGGAACATACTTGAGAGCAAAGATCACATTCAATCTCATTCAAGGCACGGATGTGAATGCAACGGGATGAAATTACTGAAATGATGCCTGCCCTCGAACTGTGATGATGGACTACCCGACTCGCCAATAATATTGGGTTCTGGTGTATTGAAATACAGGAGCTGCTGGATTTGTGTGTTTTCTTACCCCCTCACCATAGTTTGTCAAATGTTTAAACAACTGAACTTATATTCAAGGTTTGTTTCTCTTCATATGTTTTACTGGTTTACATTTGTCTCAGCAACCTGTTGAATGATTCTTCTGCTTTCAAAACAAAATGACAACAGGATGAATGCACACACTTGAAAATACAATACATGCAATGTTATGCATCATAGTGATGCAACCTCCTTTCAGTTTCATACTGCATGTCAATTGAAATCCTTACTGAAATGCACACCTTCTCAAGATTGCGCTTGACTGGCGTGTCAGGCACTCAATTACAGCTGTTTTATCAAGACAATGTGTTCGTTTTGTAATATATAGTTCCGGTCTGGTGTGGCACCCCAGCTAACGCACAACGTTGCCACAATGTTGCCACAACGTGGCGTGTTAGCAGGGACTGTCTGCGGCGCGCTGGTGTGTCCCGGGCTTTAGAGTAGAGAGACAGTTCAACTGTAAGTATGAACGGCAGAAACGGATATTGCCTTCCCTTTAAGTAGAGCGTCAGGGACAGCCTCCCTGGCTTACGGCCATACTAGCCTGAATACGCCCGATCTCGTCCGATCTCGGAAGCTAAGCAGGCTCGGGCCTGGTCAGTACTTGGATGGGAGACCGCCTGGGAATACCAGGTGCTGTAAGCTTTTGCATCTTTTACACACCAGAGCGCGACAAATCACGAGTTTTAACTTTGGATACACGCAATTTCATCATTATTTCAGATTTGACTTCCCCAAATACACAGGCATACAATAGATCTTGTTCTCCAACGTAAACGGTCCCTAGTAACTAGGGTACATTCGTAAATAAATTGAGCATCATGGCTAGAAGTGACTAAATGTTGCCTAATCTTTCTCATCGAGAAATGACACAATTACAGCAACACAAAAAGGAACTCCACCGGACAAAGATCAGTGCTCACAAGGAGCCTCATTCAACACACACGGTTCCATTCCCATTCATGTAAAGCACGAAAGTGTAAAACTTGGGAACATACTTGAGAGCAAAGATCACATTCAATCTCATTCAAGGCACGGATGTGAATGCAACGGGATGAAATTACTGAAATGATGCCTGCCCTCGAACTGTGATGATGGACTACCCGACTCGCCAATAATATTGGGTTCTGGTGTATTGAAATACAGGAGCTGCTGGATTTGTGTGTTTTCTTACCCCCTCACCATAGTTTGTCAAATGTTTAAACAACTGAACTTATATTCAAGGTTTGTTTCTCTTCATATGTTTTACTGGTTTACATTTGTCTCAGCAACCTGTTGAATGATTCTTCTGCTTTCAAAACAAAATGACAACAGGATGAATGCACACACTTGAAAATACAATACATGCAATGTTATGCATCATAGTGATGCAACCTCCTTTCAGTTTCATACTGCATGTCAATTGAAATCCTTACTGAAATGCACACCTTCTCAAGATTGCGCTTGACTGGCGTGTCAGGCACTCAATTACAGCTGTTTTATCAAGACAATGTGTTCGTTTTGTAATATATAGTTCCGGTCTGGTGTGGCACCCCAGCTAACGCACAACGTTGCCACAATGTTGCCACAACGTGGCGTGTTAGCAGGGACTGTCTGCGGCGCGCTGGTGTGTCCCGGGCTTTAGAGTAGAGAGACAGTTCAACTGTAAGTATGAACGGCAGAAACGGATATTGCCTTCCCTTTAAGTAGAGCGTCAGGGACAGCCTCCCTGGCTTACGGCCATACTAGCCTGAATACGCCCGATCTCGTCCGATCTCGGAAGCTAAGCAGGCTCGGGCCTGGTCAGTACTTGGATGGGAGACCGCCTGGGAATACCAGGTGCTGTAAGCTTTTGCATCTTTTACACACCAGAGCGCGACAAATCACGAGTTTTAACTTTGGATACACGCAATTTCATCATTATTTCAGATTTGACTTCCCCAAATACACAGGCATACAATAGATCTTGTTCTCCAACGTAAACGGTCCCTAGTAACTAGGGTACATTCGTAAATAAATTGAGCATCATGGCTAGAAGTGACTAAATGTTGCCTAATCTTTCTCATCGAGAAATGACACAATTACAGCAACACAAAAAGGAACTCCACCGGACAAAGATCAGTGCTCACAAGGAGCCTCATTCAACACACACGGTTCCATTCCCATTCATGTAAAGCACGAAAGTGTAAAACTTGGGAACATACTTGAGAGCAAAGATCACATTCAATCTCATTCAAGGCACGGATGTGAATGCAACGGGATGAAATTACTGAAATGATGCCTGCCCTCGAACTGTGATGATGGACTACCCGACTCGCCAATAATATTGGGTTCTGGTGTATTAAAATACAGGAGCTGCTGGATTTGTGTGTTTTCTTACCCCCTCACCATAGTTTGTCAAATGTTTAAACAACTGAACTTATATTCAAGGTTTGTTTCTCTTCATATGTTTTACTGGTTTACATTTGTCTCAGCAACCTGTTGAATGATTCTTCTGCTTTCAAAACAAAATGACAACAGGATGAATGCACACACTTGAAAATACAATACATGCAATGTTATGCATCATAGTGATGCAACCTCCTTTCAGTTTCATACTGCATGTCAATTGAAATCCTTACTGAAATGCACACCTTCTCAAGATTGCGCTTGACTGGCGTGTCAGGCACTCAATTACAGCTGTTTTATCAAGACAAATGTGTTCGTTTTGTAAAATATAGTTCCGGTCTGGTGTGGCACCCCAGCTAACGCACAACGTTGCCACAACGTGGCATATTAGCAGGGACTGTCTGCGGCGCGCTGGTGTGTCCCGGGCTTTAGAGTAGAGAGACAGTTCAACTGTAAGTATGAACGGCAGGAACGGCAGAAACGGATATTGCCTTCCCTTTAAGTAGAGCGTCAGGGACAGCCTCCCTGGCTTACGGCCATACTAGCCTGAATACGCCCGATCTCGTCCGATCTCGGAAGCTAAGCAGGCTCAGGCCTGGTCAGTACTTGGATGGGAGACCGCCTGGGAATACCAGGTGCTGTAAGCTTTTGCATCTTTTACACACCAGAGGGCGACAAATCACGAGTTTTAACTTTGGATACACGCAATTTCATCATTATTTCAGATTTGACTTCCCCAAATACACAGGCATACAATAGATCTTGTTCTCCAACGTAAACGGTCCCTAGTAACTAGGGTACATTCGTAAATAAATTGAGCATCATGGCTAGAAGTGACTAAATGTTGCCTAATCTTTCTCATCGAGAAATGACACAATTACAGCAACACAAAAAGGAACTCCACCGGACAAAGTTCAGTGCTCACAAGGAGCTTCATTCAACACACACGGTTCCATTCCCATTCATGCAAAGCACGAAAGTGTAAAACTTGGGAACATACTTGAGAGCAAAGATCACATTCAATCTCATTCAAGGCACGGATGTGAATGCAACGGGATGAAATTACTGAAATGATGCCTGCCCTCGAACTGTGATGATGGACTACCCGACTCGCCAATAATATTGGGTTCTGGTGTATTGAAATACAGGAGCTGCTGGATTTGTGTGTTTTCTTACCCCCTCACCATAGTTTGTCAAATGTTTAAACAACTGAACTTATATTCAAGGTTTGTTTCTCTTCATATGTTTTACTGGTTTACATTTGTCTCAGCAACCTGTTGAATGATTCTTCTGCTTTCAAAACAAAATGACAACAGGATGAATGCACACACTTGAAAATACAATACATGCAATGTTATGCATCATAGTGATGCAACCTCCTTTCAGTTTCATACTGCATGTCAATTGAAATCCTTACTGAAATGCACACCTTCTCAAGATTGCACTTGACTGGCGTGTCAGGCACTCAATTACAGCTGTTTTATCAAGACAATGTGTTCGTTTTGTAATATATAGTTCCGGTCTGGTGTGGCACCCCAGCTAACGCACAACGTTGCCACAACGTTTCGTGTTAGCAGGGACTGTCTGCGGCGCGCTGGTGTGTCCCGGACTTTAGAGTAGAGAGACAGTTCAATTGCAAGTATGAGCGGAAGAAACGGATATTGCCTTCCCTTTAAGTAGAGCGTCAGGGACAGCCTCCCTGGCTTACGGCCATACTAGCCTGAATACGCCCGATCTCGTCCGATCTCGGAAGCTAAGCAGGCTCGGGCCTGGTCAGTACTTGGATGGGAGACTGCCTGGGAATACCAGGTGCTGTAAGCTTTTGCATCTTTTACACACCAGAGGGCGACAAATCACGAGTTTTAACTTTGGATACACGCAATTTCATCATTATTTCAGATTTGACTTCCCCAAATACACAGGCATAGAATAGATCTTGTTCTCCAACGTAAACGGTCCCTAGAAACTAGTGTACATTCGTAAATAAATTGAGCATCATGGCTAGAAGTGACTAAATGTTGCCTAATCTTTCTCATCGAGAAATGACACAATTACAGCAACACAAAAAGGAACTCCACCGGACAAAGTTCAGTGCTCACAAGGAGCCTCATTCAACACACACGGTTCCATTCCCATTCATGCAAAGCACGAAAATGTAAAACTTGGGAACATACTTGAGAGCAAAGATCACATTCAATCTCATTCAAGGCACGGATGTGAATGCAACGGGATGAAATTACTGAAATGATGCCTGCCCTCGAACTGTGATGATGGACTACCCGACTCGCCAATAATATTGGGTTCTGGTGTATTGAAATACAGGAGCTGCTGGATTTGTGTGTTTTCTTACCCCCTCACCATAGTTTGTCAAATGTTTAAACAACTGAACTTATATTCAAGGTTTGTTTCTCTTCATATGTTTTACTGGTTTACATTTGTCTCAGCAACCTGTTGAATGATTCTTCTGCTTTCAAAACAAAATGACAACAGGATGAATGCACACACTTGAAAATACAATACATGCAATGTTATGCATCATAGTGATGCAACCTCCTTTCAGTTTCATACTGCATGTCAATTGAAATCCTTACTGAAATGCACACCTTCTCAAGATTGCGCTTGACTGGCGTGTCAGGCACTCAATTACAGCTGTTTTATCAAGAGAATGTGTTCGTTTTGTAATATATATTTCCGGTCTGGTGTGGCACCCCAGCTAACGCACAACGTTGCCACAATGTTGCCACAACGTGGCGTGTTAGCAGGGACTGTCTGCGGCGCGCTGGTGTGTCCCGGGCTTTAGAGTAGAGAGACAGTTCAACTGTAAGTATGAACGGCAGAAACGGATATTGCCTTCCCTTTAAGTAGAGCGTCAGGGACAGCCTCCCTGGCTTACGGCCATACTAGCCTGAATACGCCCGATCTCGTCCGATCTCGGAAGCTAAGCAGGCTCGGGCCTGGTCAGTACTTGGATGGGAGACCGCCTGGGAATACCAGGTGCTGTAAGCTTTTGCATCTTTTACACACCAGAGGGCGACAAATCACAAGTTTTAACTTTGGATACACGCAATTTCATCATTATTTCAGATTTGACTTCCCCAAATACACAGGCATACAATAGATCTTGTTCTCCAACGTAAACGGTCCCTAGTAACTAGGGTACATTCATAAATAAATTGAGCATCATGGCTAGAAGTGACTAAATGTTGCCTAATCTTTCTCATCGAGAAATGACACAATTACAGCAACACAAAAAGGAACTCCACCGGACAAAGTTCAGTGCTCACAAGGAGCCTCATTCAACACACATGGTTCCATTCCCATTCATGCAAAGCACGAAAGTGTAAAACTTGGGAACATACTTGAGAGCAAAGATCACATTCAATCTCATTCAAGGCACGGATGTGAATGCAACGGGATGAAATTACTGAAATGATGCCTGCCCTCGAACTGTGATGATGGACTACCCGACTCGCCAATAATATTGGGTTCTGGTGTATTGAAATACAGGAGCTGCTGGATTTGTGTGTTTTCTTACCCCCTCACCATAGTTTGTCAAATGTTTAAACAACTGAACTTATATTCAAGGTTTGTTTCTCTTCATATGTTTTACTGGTTTACATTTGTCTCAGCAACCTGTTGAATGATTCTTCTGCTTTCAAAACAAAATGACAACAAGATGAATGCACACACTTGAAAATACAATACATGCAATGTTATGCATCATAGTGATGCAACCTCCTTTCAGTTTCATACTGCATGTCAATTGAAATCCTTACTGAAATGCACACCTTCTCAAGATTGCGCTTGACTGGCGTGTCAGGCACTCAATTACAGCTGTTTTATCAAGACAAATGTGTTCGTTTTGTAAAATATAGTTCCGGTCTGGTGTGGCACCCCAGCTAACGTACAACGTTGCCACAACGTGGCATATTAGCAGGGACTGTCTGCGGCGCGCTGGTGTGTCCCGGGCTTTAGAGTAGAGAGACAGTTCAACTGTAAGTATGAACGGCAGAAACGGATATTGCCATCCCTTTAAGTAGAGCGTCAGGGACAGCCTCCCTGGCTTACGGCCATACTAGCCTGAATACGCCCGATCTCGTCCGATCTCGGAAGCTAAGCAGGCTCGGGCCTGGTCAGTACTTGGATGGGAGACCGCCTGGGAATACCAGGTGCTGTAAGCTTTTGCATCTTTTACACACCAGAGCGCGACAAATCACGAGTTTTAACTTTGGATACACGCAATTTCATCATTATTTCAGATTTGACTTCCCCAAATACACAGGCATACAATAGATCTTGTTCTCCAACGTAAACGGTCCCTAGTAACTAGGGTACATTCGTAAATAAATTGAGCATCATGGCTAGAAGTGACTAAATGTTGCCTAATCTTTCTCATCGAGAAATGACACAATTACAGCAACACAAAAAGGAACTCCACCGGACAAAGATCAGTGCTCACAAGGAGCCTCATTCAACACACACGGTTCCATTCCCATTCATGCAAAGCACGAAAGTGTAAAACTTGGGAACATACTTGAGAGCAAAGATCACATTCAATCTCATTCAAGGCACGGATGTGAATGCAACGGGATGAAATTACTGAAATGATGCCTGCCCTCGAACTGTGATGATGGACTACCCGACTCGCCAATAATATTGGGTTCTGGTGTATTGAAATACAGGAGCTGCTGGATTTGTGTGTTTTCTTACCCCCTCACCATAGTTTGTCAAATGTTTAAACAACTGAACTTATATTCAAGGTTTGTTTCTCTTCATATGTTTTACTGGTTTACATTTGTCTCAGCAACCTGTTGAATGATTCTTCTGCTTTCAAAACAAAATGACAACAGGATGAATGCACACACTTGAAAATACAATACATGCAATGTTATGCATCATAGTGATGCAACCTCCTTTCAGTTTCATACTGCATGTCAATTGAAATCCTTACTGAAATGCACACCTTCTCAAGATTGCGCTTGACTGGCGTGTCAGGCACTCAATTACAGCTGTATTATCAAGACAATGTGTTCGTTTTGTAATATATAGTTCCGGTCTGGTGTGGCACCCCAGCTAACGCACAACGTTGCCACAATGTTGCCACAACGTGGCGTGTTAGCAGGGACTGTCTGCGGCGCGCTGGTGTGTCCCGGGCTTTAGAGTAGAGAGACAGTTCAACTGTAAGTATGAACGGCGGAAATGAATATTGCCTTCCCTTTAAGTAGAGCGTCAGGGACAGCCTCCATGGCTTACGGCCATACTAGCCTGAATACGCCCGATCTCGTCCGATCTCGGAAGCTAAGCAGGCTCGGGCCTGGTCAGTACTTGGATGGGAGACCGCCTGGGAATACCAGGTGCTGTAAGCTTTTGCATCTTTTACACACCAGAGGGCGACAAATCACGAGTTTTAACTTTGGATACACGCAATTTCATCATTATTTCAGATTTGACTTCCCCAAATACACAGGCATACAATAGATCTTGTTCTCCAATGTAAACGGTCCCTAGTAACTAGGGTACATTCGTAAATAAATTGAGCATCATGGCTAGAAGTGACTAAATGTTGCCTAATCTTTCTCATCGAGAAATGACACAATTACAGCAACACAAAAAGGAACTCCACCGGACAAAGTTCAGTGCTCACAAGGAGCCTCATTCAACACACACGGTTCCATTCCCATTCATGCAAAGCACGAAAGTGTAAAACTTGGGAACATACTTGAGAGCAAAGATCACATTCAATCTCATTCAAGGCACGGATGAGAATGCAACGGGATGAAATTACTGAAATGATGCCTGCCCTCGAACTGTGATGATGGACTACCCGACTCGCCAATAATATTGGGTTCTGGTGTATTGAAATACAGGAGCTGCTGGATTTGTGTGTTTTCTTACCCCCTCACCATAGTTTGTCAAATGTTTAAACAACTGAACTTATATTCAAGGTTTGTTTCTCTTCATATGTTTTACTGGTTTACATTTGTCTCAGCAACCTGTTGAATGATTCTTCTGCTTTCAAAACAAAATGACAACAGGATGAATGCACACACTTGAAAATACAATACATGCAATGTTATGCATCATAGTGATGCAACCTCCTTTCAGTTTCATACTGCATGTCAATTGAAATCCTTACTGAAATGCACACCTTCTCAAGATTGCGCTTGACTGGCGTGTCAGGCACTCAATTACAGCTGTTTTATCAATACAATGTGTTCGTTTTGTAATATATAGTTCCGGTCTGGTGTGGCACCCCAGCTAACGCACAACGTTGCCACAATGTTGCCACAACGTTTCGTGTTAGCAGGGACTGTCTGCGGCGCGCTGGTGTGTCCCGGACTTTAGAGTAGAGAGACAGTTAATTTGCAAGTATGAGCGGCAGAAACGGATATTGCCTTCCCTTTAAGTAGAGCGTCAGGGACAGCCTCCCTGGCTTACGGCCATACTAGCCTGAATACGCCCGATCTCGTCCGATCTCGGAAGCCAAGCAGGCTCGGGCCTGGTCAGTACTTGGATGGGAGATCGCCTGGGAATACCAGGTGCTGTAAGCTTTTGCATCTTTTACACACCAGAGGGCGACAAATCACGAGTTTTAACTTTGGATACACGCAATTTCATCATTATTTCAGATTTGACTTCCCCAAATACACAGGCATACAATAGATCTTGTTCTCCAACGTAAACGGTCCCTAGTAACTAGGGTACATTCGTAAATAAATTGAGCATCATGGCTAGAAGTGACTAAATGTTGCCTAATCTTTCTCATCGAGAAATGACACAATTACAGCAACACAAAAAGGAACTCCACCGGACAAAGTTCAGTGCTCACAAGGAGCCTCATTCAACACACACGGTTCCATTCCCATTCATGCAAAGCACGAAAGTGTAAAACTTGGGAACATACTTGAGAGCAAAGATCACATTGAATCTCATTCAAGGCACGGATGTGAATGCAACGGGATGAAATTACTGAAATGATGCCTGCCCTCGAACTGTGATGATGGACTACCCGACTCGCCAATAATATTGGGTTCTGGTGTATTGAAATACAGGAGCTGCTGGATTTGTGTGTTTTCTTACCCCCTCACCATAGTTTGTCAAATGTTTAAACAACTGAACTTATATTCAAGGTTTGTTTCTCTTCATATGTTTTACTGGTTTACATTTGTCTCAGCAACCTGTTGAATGATTCTTCTGCTTTCAAAACAAAATGACAACAGGATGAATGCACACACTTGAAAATACAATACATGCAATGTTATGCATCATAGTGATGCAACCTCCTTTCAGTTTCATACTGCATGTCAATTGAAATCCTTACTGAAATGCACACCTTCTCAAGATTGCGCTTGACTGGCGTGTCAGGCACTCAATTACAGCTGTTTTATCAAGAGAATGTGTTCGTTTTGTAATATATAGTTCCGGTCTGGTGTGGCACCCCAGCTAACGCACAACGTTGCCACAATGTTGCCACAACGTGGCGTGTTAGCAGGGACTGTCTGCGGCGCGCTGGTGTGTCCCGGGCTTTAGAGTAGAGAGACAGTTCAATTGCAAGTATGAGCGGCAGAAACGGATATTGCCTTCCCTTTAAGTAGAGGGTCAGGGACAGCCTCCCTGGCTTACGGCCATACTAGCCTGAATACGCCCGATCTCGTCCGATCTCGGAAGCTAAGCAGGCTCGGGCCTGGTCAGTACTTGCATGGGAGACCGCCTGGGAATACCAGGTGCTGTAAGCTTTTGCATCTTTTACACACCAGAGGGCGACAAATCACGAGTTTTAACTTTGGATACACGCAATTTCATCATTATTTCAGATTTGACTTCCCCAAATACACAGGCATAGAATAGATCTTGTTCTCCAACGTAAACGGTCCCTAGTAACTAGTGTACATTCGTAAATAAATTGAGCATCATGGCTAGAAGTGACTAAATGTTGCCTAATCTTTCTCATCGAGAAATGACACAATTACAGCAACACAAAAAGGAACTCCACCGGACAAAGTTCAGTGCTCACAAGGAGCCTCATTCAACACACACGGTTCCATTCCCATTCATGCAAAGCACGAAAGTGTAAAACTTGGGAAAATACTTGAGAGCAAAGATCACATTCAATCTCATTCAAGGCACGGATGTGAATGCAACGGGATGAAATTACTGAAATGATGCCTGCCCTCGAACTGTGATGATGGACTACCCGACTCGCCAATAATATTGGGTTCTGGTGTATTGAAATACAGGAGCTGCTGGATTTGTGTGTTTTCTTACCCCCTCACCATAGTTTGTCAAATGTTTAAACAACTGAACTTATATTCAAGGTTTGTTTCTCTTCATTTGTTTTACTGGTTTACATTTGTCTCAGCAACCTGTTGAATGATTCTTCTGCTTTCAAAACAAAATGACAACAGGATGAATGCACACACTTGAAAATACAATACATGCAATGTTATGCATCATAGTGATGCAACCTCCTTTCAGTTTCATACTGCATGTCAATTGAAATCCTTACTGAAATGCACACCTTCTCAAGATTGCGCTTGACTGGCGTGTCAGGCACTCAATTACAGCTGTTTTATCAAGAGAATGTGTTCGTTTTGTAAAATATATTTCCGGTCTGGTGTGGCACCCCAGCTAACGCACAACGTTGCCACAATGTTGCCACAACGTGGCGTGTTAGCAGGGACTGTCTGCGGCGCGCTGGTGTGTCCCGGGCTTTAGAGTAGAGAGACAGTTCAACTGTAAGTATGAACGGCAGAAACGGATATTGCCTTCCCTTTAAGTAGAGCGTCAGGGACAGCCTCCCTGGCTTACGGCCATACTAGCCTGAATACGCCCGATCTCGTCCGATCTCGGAAGCTAAGCAGGCTCGGGCCTGGTCAGTACTTGGATGGGAGACCGCCTGGGAATACCAGGAGCTGCAAGCTTTTGCATCTTTTACACACCAGAGGGCGACAAATCACGAGTTTTAACTTTGGATACACGCAATTTCATCATTATTTCAGATTTGACTTCCCCAAATACACAGGCATACAATAGATCTTGTTCTCCAACGTAAACGGTCCCTAGTAACTAGGGTACATTCATAAATAAATTGAGCATCATGGCTAGAAGTGACTAAATGTTGCCTAATCTTTCTCATCGAGAAATGACACAATTACAGCAACACAAAAAGGAACTCCACCGGACAAAGTTCAGTGCTCACAAGGAGCCTCATTCAACACACACGGTTCCATTCCCATTCATGCAAAGCACGAAAGTGTAAAACTTGGGAACATACTTGAGAGCAAAGATCACATTCAATCTCATTCAAGGCACGGATGTGAATGCAACGGGATGAAATTACTGAAATGATGCCTGCCCTCGAACTGTGATGATGGACTACCCGAATCGCCAATAATATTGGGTTCTGGTGTATTGAAATACAGGAGCTGCTGGATTTGTGTGTTTTCTTACCCCCTCACCATAGTTTGTCAAATGTTTAAACAACTGAACTTATATTCAAGGTTTGTTTCTCTTCATATGTTTTACTGGTTTACATTTGTCTCAGCAACCTGTTGAATGATTCTTCTGCTTTCAAAACAAAATGACAACAGGATGAATGCACACACTTGAAAATACAATACATGCAATGTTATGCATCATAGTGATGCAACCTCCATTCAGTTTCATACTGCATGTCAATTGAAATCGTTACTGAAATGCACACCTTCTCAAGATTGCGCTTGACTGGCGTGTCAGGCACTCAATTACAGCTGTTTTATCAAGACAATGTGTTCGTTTTGTAATATATAGTTCCGGTCTGGTGTGGCACCCCAGCTAACGCACAACGTTGCCACAACGTTTCGTGTTAGCAGGGACTGTCTGCGGCGCGCTGGTGTGTCCCGGACTTTAGAGTAGAGAGACAGTTCAACTGCAAGTATGAGCGGCAGAAACGGATATTGCATTCCCTTTAAGTAGAGCGTCAGGGACAGCTTCCCTTTCTTACGGCCATACTAGCCTGAATACGCCCGATCTCGTCCGATCTCGGAAGCTAAGCAGGCTTGGGCCTGGTCAGTACTTGGATGGGAGACCACCTGGGAAAACCAGGTGCTGTAAGCTTTTGCATCTTTTACACACCAGAGGGCGACAAATCACGAGTTTTAACTTTGGATACACGCAATTTCATCATTATTTCAGATTTGACTTCCCCAAATACACAGGCATACAATAGATCTTGTTCTCCAACGTAAACGGTCCCTAGTAACTAGGGTACATTCGTAAATAAATTGAGCATCATGGCTAGAAGTGACTAAATGTTGCCTAATCTTTCTCATCGAGAAATGACACAATTACAGCAACACAAAAAGGAACTCCACCGGACAGAGTTCAGTGCTCACAAGGAGCCTCATTCAACACACACGGTTCCATTCCCATTCATGCAAAGCACGAAAGTGTAAAACTTGGGAACATACTTGAGAGCAAAGATCACATTCAATCTCATTCAAGGCACGGATGTGAATGCAACGGGATGAAATTACTGAAATGATGCCTGCCCTCGAACTGTGATGATGGACTACCCGACTCGCCAATAATATTGGGTTCTTGTGTATTGAAATACAGGAGCTGCTGGATTTGTGTGTTTTCTTACCCCCTCACCATAGTTTGTCAAATGTTTAAACAACTGAACTTATATTCAAGGTTGATTTCTCTTCATATGTTTTACTGGTTTACATTTGTCTCAGCAATCTGTTGAATGATTCTTCTGCTTTCAAAACAAAATGACAACAGGATGAATGCACACACTTGAAAATACAATACATGCAATGTTATGCATCATAGTGATGCAACCTCCTTTCAGTTTCATACTGCATGTCAATTGAAATCCTTACTGAAATGCACACCTTCTCAAGATTGCGCTTGACTGGCGTGTCAGGCACTCAATTACAGCTGTATTATCAAGACAATGTGTTCGTTTTGTAAAATATAGTTCCGGTCTGGTGTGGCACCCCAGCTAACGCACAACGTTGCCACAACGTTTCGTGTTAGCAGGGACTGTCTGCAGCGTGCTGGTGTGTCCCGGACTTTAGAGTAGAGAGACAGTTCAACTGCAAGTATGAGTGGCAGAAACGGATATTGCCTTCCCTTTAAGTAGAGGGTCAGGGACAGCCTCCCTGGCTTACGGCCATACTAGCCTGAATACGCCCGATCTCGGAAGCTAAGCAGGCTCGGGCCTGGTTAGTACTTGGATGGGAGACCGCCTGGGAATACCAGGTGCTGTAAGCTTTTGCATCTTTTACACACCAGAGGGCGACAAATCACGAGTTTTAACTTTGGATACACGCAATTTCATCATTATTTCAGATTTGACTTCCCCAAATACACAGGCATACAATAGATCTTGTTCTCCAACGTAAACGGTCCCTAGTAACTAGGGTACATTCGTAAATAAATTGAGCATCATGGCTAGAAGTGACTAAATGTTGCCTAATCTGTCTCATCGAGAAATGACACAATTACAGCAACACAAAAAGGAACTCCACCGGACAAAGTTCAGTGCTCACAAGGAGCCTCATTCAACACACACGGTTCCATTCCCATTCATGCAAAGCACGAAAGTGTAAAACTTGGGAACATACTTGAGAGCAAAGATCACATTCAATCTCAATCAAGGCACGGATGTGAATGCAACGGGATGAAATTACTGAAATGATGCCTGTCCTCGAACTGTGATGATGGACTACCCGACTCGCCAATAATATTGGCTTCTGGTGTATTGAAATACAGGAGCTGCTGGATTTGTGTGTTTTCTTACCCCCTCACCATAGTTTGTCAAATGTTTAAACAACTGAACTTATATTCAAGGTATGTTTCTCTTCATATGTTTTACTGGTTTACATTTGTCTCAGCAACCTGTTGAATGATTCTTCTGCTTTCAAAACAAAATGACAACAGGATGAATGCACACACTTGAAAATATAATACATGCAATGTTATGCATCATAGTGATGCAACCTCCTTTCAGTTTCATACTGCATGTCAATTGAAATCCTTACTGAAATGCACACCTTCTCAAGATTGCGCTTGACTGGCGTGTCAAGCACTCAATTACAGCTGTTTTATCAAGACAATGTGTTCGTTTTTTAAAATATAGTTCCGGTCTGGTGTGGCACCCCAGCTAACGCACAACGTTGCCACAATGTTGCCACAACGTGGCGTGTTAGCAGGGACTGTCTGCGGCACGCTGGTGTGTCCCGGGCTTTAGAGTAGAGAGACAGTTCAACTGTAAGTATGAACGGCAGAAACGGATATTGCCTTCCCTTTAAGTAGAGCGTCAGGGACAGCCTCCCTGGCTTACGGCCATACTAGCCTGAATACGCCCGATCTCGTCCGATCTCGGAAGCTAAGCAGGCTCGGGCCTGGTCAGTACTTGGATGGGAGACCGCCTGGGAATACCAGGTGCTGCAAGCTTTTGCATCTTTTACACACCAGAGGGCGACAAATCACGATTTTTAACTTTGGATACACGCAATTTCATCATTATTTCAGATTTGACTTCCCCAAATACACAGGCATACAATAGATCTTGTTCTCCAACGTAAACGGTCCCTAGTAACTAGGGTACATTCGTAAATAAATTGAGCATCATGGCTAGAAGTGACTAAATGTTGCCTAATCTTTCTCATCGAGAAATGACACAATTACAGCAACACAAAAAGGAACTCCACCGGACAAAGTTCAGTGCTCACAAGGAGCCTCATTCAACACACACGGTTCCATTCCCATTCATGCAAAGCACGAAAGTGTAAAACTTGGGAACATACTTGAGAGCAAAGATCACATTCAATCTCATTCAAGGCACGGATGTGAATGCAACGGGATGAAATTACTGAAATGATGCCTGCCCTCGAACTGTGATGATGGACTACCCGACTCGCCAATAATATTGGGTTCTGGTGTATTGAAATACAGGAGCTGCTGGATTTGTGTGTTTTCTTACCCCCTCACCATAGTTTGTCAAATGTTTAAACAACTGAACTTATATTCAAGGTTTGTTTCTCTTCATATGTTTTACTGGTTTACATTTGTCTCAGCAACCTGTTGAATGATTCTTCTGCTTTCAAAACAAAATGACAACAGGATGAATGCACACACTTGAAAATACAATACATGCAATGTTATGCATCATAGTGATGCAACCTCCTTTCAGTTTCATACTGCATGTCAATTGAAATCCTTACTGAAATGCACACCTTCTCAAGATTGCGCTTGACTGGCGTGTCAGGCACTCAATTACAGCTGTTTTATCAAGACAATGTGTTCGTTTTGTAATATATAGTTCCGGTCTGGTGTGGCACCCCAGCTAACGCACAACGTTGCCACAATGTTGCCACAACGTGGCGTGTTAGCAGGGACTGGCTGCGGCGCGCTGGTGTGTCCCGGGCTTTAGAGTAGAGATACAGTTCAACTGCAAGTATGACCGGCAGAAACGGATATTGCCTTCCCTTTAAGTAGAGCGTCAGGGACAGCCTCCCTGGCTTACGGCCATACTAGCCTGAATACGCCCGATCTCGTCCGATCTCGGAAGCCAAGCAGGCTTGGGCCTGGTCAGTACTTGGATGGGAGACCGCCTGGGAATACCAGGTGCTGTAAGCTTTTGCACCTTTTACACACCAGAGGGCGACAAATCACGAGTTTTAACTTTGGATACACATAATTTCATCATTATTTCAGATTTTACTTCCCCAAATACACAGGCATACAATAGATCTTGTTCTCCAACGTAAACGGTCCCTAGTAACTAGGGTACATTCGTAAATAAATTGAGCATCATGGCTAGAAGTGACTAAATGTTGCCTAATCTTTCTCATCGAGAAATGACACAATTACAGCAACACAAAAAGGAACTCCACCGGACAAAGTTCAGTGCTCACAAGGAGCCTCATTCAACACACACGGTTCCATTCCCATTCATGCAAAGCACGAAAGTGTAAAACTTGGGAACATACTTGAGAGCAAAGATAACATTCAATCTCATTCACGGCACGGATGTGAATGCAACGGGATGAAATTACTGAAATGATGCCTGCCCTCGAACTGTGATGATGGACTACCCGACACGCCAATAATATTGGGTTCTGGTGTATTGAAATACAGGAGCAGCTGGATTTGTTTGTTTTCTTACCCCCTCACCATAGTTTGTCAAATGTTTAAACAACTGAACTTATATTCAAGGTTTGTTTCTCTTCATATGTTTTACTGGTTTACATTTGTCTCAGCAACCTGATGAATGATTCTTCTGCTTTCAAAACAAAATGACAACAGGATGAATGCACACACTTGAAAATACAATACATGCAATGTTATGCATCATAGTGATGCAACCTCCTTTCAGTTTCATACTGCATGTCAATTGAAATCCTTACTGAAATGCACACCTTCTCAAGATTTCGCTTGACTGGCGTGTCAGGCACTCAATTACAGCTGTTTTATCAAGACAAATGTGTTCGTTTTGTAAAATATAGTTCCGGTCTGGTGTGGCACCCCAGCTAACGCACAACGTTGCCACAACGTGGCATATTAGCAGGGACTGTCTGCGGCGCGCTGGTGTGTCCCGGGCTTTAGAGTAGAGAGACAGTTCAACTGTAAGTATGAACGGCAGAAACGGATATTACCATCCCTTTAAGTAGAGCGTCAGGGACAGCCTACCTGGCTTACGGCCATACTAGCCTGAATACGCCCGATCTCGTCCGATCTCGGAAGCTAAGCAGGCTCGGGCCTGGTCAGTACTTGGATGGGAGACCGCCTGGGAATACCAGGTGCTGTAAGCTTTTGCATCTTTTACACACCAGAGCGCGACAAATCACGAGTTTTAACTTTGGATACACGCAATTTCATCATTATTTCAGATTTGACTTCCCCAAATACACAGGCATACAATAGATCTTGTTCTCCAACGTAAACGGTCCCTAGTAACTAGGGTACATTCGTAAATAAATTGAGCATCATGGCTAGAAGTGACTAAATGTTGCCTAATCTTTCTCATCGAGAAATGACACAATTACAGCAACACAAAAAGGAACTCCACCGGACAAAGTTCAGTGCTCACAAGGAGCCTCATTCAACACACACGGTTCCATTCCCATTCATGCAAAGCACGAAAGTGTAAAACTTGGGAACATACTTGAGAGCAAAGATCACATTCAATCTCATTCAAGGCACGGATGTGAATGCAACGGGATGAAATTACTGAAATGATGCCTGCCCTCGAACTGTGATGATGGACTACCCGACTCGCCAATAATATTGGGTTCTGGTGTATTGAAATACAGGAGCTGCTGGATTTGTGTGTTTTCTTACCCCCTCACCATAGTTTGTCAAATGTTTAAACAACTGAACTTATATTCAAGGTTTGTTTCTCTTCATATGTTTTACTGGTTTACATTTGTCTCAGCAACCTGTTGAATGATTCTTCTGCTTTCAAAACAAAATGACAACAGGATGAATGCACACACTTGAAAATACAATACATGCAATGTTATGCATCATAGTGATGCAACCTCCTTTCAGTTTCATACTGCATGTCAATTGAAATCCTTACTGAAATGCACACCTTCTCAAGATTGCGCTTGACTGGCGTGTCAGGCACTCAATTACAGCTGTTTTATCAAGACAATGTGTTCGTTTTGTAATATATAGTTCCGGTCTGGTGTGGCACCCCAGCTAACGCACAACGTTGCCACAATGTTGCCACAACGTGGCGTGTTAGCAGGGACTGGCTGCGGCGCGCTGGTGTGTCCCGGGCTTTAGAGTAGAGATACAGTTCAACTGCAAGTATGACCGGCAGAAACGGATATTGCCTTCCCTTTAAGTAGAGCGTCAGGGACAGCCTCCCTGGCTTACGGCCATACTAGCCTGAATACGCCCGATCTCGTCCGATCTCGGAAGCCAAGCAGGCTTGGGCCTGGTCAGTACTTGGATGGGAGACCGCCTGGGAATACCAGGTGCTGTAAGCTTTTGCACCTTTTACACACCAGAGGGCGACAAATCACGAGTTTTAACTTTGGATACACACAATTTCATCATTATTTCAGATTTTACTTCCCCAAATACACAGGCATACAATAGATCTTGTTCTCCAACGTAAACGGTCCCTAGTAACTAGGGTACATTCGTAAATAAATTGAGCATCATGGCTAGAAGTGACTAAATGTTGCCTAATCTTTCTCATCGAGAAATGACACAATTACAGCAACACAAAAAGGAACTCCACCGGACAAAGTTCAGTGCTCACAAGGAGCCTCATTCAACACACACGGTTCCATTCCCATTCATGCAAAGCACGAAAGTGTAAAACTTGGGAACATACTTGAGAGCAAAGATCACATTCAATCTCATTCACGGCACGGATGTGAATGCAACGGGATGAAATTACTGAAATGATGCCTGCCCTCGAACTGTGATGATGGACTACCCGACACGCCAATAATATTGGGTTCTGGTGTATTGAAATACAGGAGCTGCTGGATTTGTTTGTTTTCTTACCCCCTCACCATAGTTTGTCAAATGTTTAAACAACTGAACTTATATTCAAGGTTTGTTTCTCTTCATATGTTTTACTGGTTTACATTTGTCTCAGCAACCTGTTGAATGATTCTTCTGCTTTCAAAACAAAATGACAACAGGATGAAAGCACACACTTGAAAATACAATACATGCAATGTTATGCATCATAGTGATGCAACCTCCTTTCAGTTTCATATTGCATGTCAATTGAAATCCTTACTGAAATGCACACCTTCTCAAGATTGCGCTTGACTGGCGTGTCAGGCACTCAATTACAGCTGTTTTATCAAGACAAATGTGTTCGTTTTGTAAAATATAGTTCCGGTCTGGTGTGGCACCCTAGCTAACGCACAACGTTGCCACAACGTGGCATATTAGCAGGGACTGTCTGCGGCGCGCTGGTGTGTCCCGGGCTTTAGAGTAGAGAGACAGTTCAACTGTAAGTATGAACGGCAGAAACGGATATTGCCATCCCTTTAAGTAGAGCGTCAGGGACAGACTCCCTGGCTTACGGCCATACTAGCCTGAATACGCCCGATCTCGTCCGATCTCGGAAGCTAAGCAGGCTCGGGCCTGGTCAGTACTTGCATGGGAGACCGCCTGGGAATACCAGGTGCTGTAAGCTTTTGCATCTTTTACACACCAGAGGGCGACAAATCACGAGTTTTAACTTTGGATACACGCAATGTCATCATTATTTCAGATTTGACTTCCCCAAATACACAGGCATACAATAGATCTTGTTCTCCAACGTAAACGGTCCCTAGTAACTAGGGTACATTCGTAAATAAATTGAGCATCATGGCTAGAAGTGACTAAATGTTGCCTAATCTTTCTCATCGAGAAATGACACAATTACAGCAACACAAAAAGGAACTCCACCGGACAAAGTTCAGTGCTCACAAGGACCCTCATTCAACACACACGGTTCCATTCCCATTCATGCAAAGCACGAAAGTGTAAAACTTGGGAACATACTTGAGAGCAAAGATCACATTCAATCTCATTCAAGGCACGGATGTGAATGCAACGGGATGAAATTACTGAAATGATGCCTGCCCTCGAACTGTGATGATGGACTACCCGACTCGCCAATAATATTGGGTTCTGGTGTATTGAAATACAGGAGCTGCTGGATTTGTGTGTTTTCTTACCCCCTCACCATAGTTTGTCAAATGTTTAAACAACTGAACTTATATTCAAGGTTTGTTTCTCTTCATATGTTTTACTGGTTTACATTTGTCTCAGCAACCTGTTGAATGATTCTTCTGCTTTCAAAACAAAATGACAACAGGATGAATGCACACACTTGAAAATACAATACATGCAATGTTATGCATCATAGTGATGCAACCTCCTTTCAGTTTCATACTCCATGTCAATTGAAATCCTTACTGAAATGCACACCTTCTCAAGATTGCGCTTGACTGGCGTGTCAGGCACTCAATTACAGCTGTTTTATCAAGACAATGTGTTCGTTTTGTAATATATAGTTCCGGTCTGGTGTGGCACCCCAGCTAACGCACAACGTTGCCACAACGTTTCGTGTTAGCAGGGACTGTCTGCGGCGCGCTGGTGTGTCCCGGACTTTAGAGTAGAGAGACAGTTCAAATGCAAGTATGAGCGGCAGAAACGGATATTGCCTTCCCTTTAAGTAGAGGGTCAGGGACAGCATCCCTGGCTTACGGCCATACTAGCCTGAATACGCCCGATCTCGTCCGATCTCGGAAGCTAAGCAGGCTCGGGCCTGGTCAGTACTTGGATGGGAGACCGCCTGGGAATACCAGGTGCTGTAAGCTTTTGCATCTTTTACACACCAGAGGGCGACAAATCACGAGTTTTAACTTTGGATACACGCAATTTCATCATTATTTCAGATTTGACTTCCCCAAATACACAGGCATACAATAGATCTTGTTCTCCAACGTAAACGGTCCCTAGTAACTAGGGTACATTCGTAAATAAATTGAGCATCATGGCTAGAAGTGACTAAATGTTGCCTAATCTTTCTCATCGAGAAATGACACAATTACAGCAACACAAAAAGGAACTCCATCGGACAAAGTTCAGTGCTCACAAGGAGCCTCATTCAACACACACGGTTCCATTCCCATTCATGCAAAGCACGAAAGTGTAAAACTTGGGAACATACTTGAGAGCAAAGATCACATTGAATCTCATTCAAGGCACGGATGTGAATGCAACGGGATGAAATTACTGAAATGATGCCTGCCCTCGAACTGTGATGATGGACTACCCGACTCGCCAATAATATTGGGTTCTGGTGTATTGAAATACAGGAGCTGCTGGATTTGTGTGTTTTCTTACCCCCTCACCATAGTTTGTCAAATGTTTAAACAACTGAACTTATATTCAAGGTTTGTTTCTCTTCATATGTTTTACTGGTTTACATTTGTCTCAGCAACCTGTTGAATGATTCTTCTGCTTTCAAAACAAAATGACAACAGGATGAATGCACACACTTGAAAATACAATACATGCAATGTTATGCATCATAGTGATGCAACCTCCTTTCAGTTTCATACTGCATGTCAATTGAAATCCTTACTGAAATGCACACCTTCTCAAGATTGCGCTTGACTGGCGTGTCAGGCACTCAATTACAGCTGTTTTATCAAGACAATGTGTTCGTTTTGTAATACATAGTTCCGGTCTGGTGTGGCACCCCAGCTAACGCACAACGTTGCCACAATGTTGCCACAACGTGACGTGTTAGCAGGGACTGTCTGCGGCGCGCTGGTGTGTCCCGGGCATTAGAGTAGAGAGACAGTTCAACTGTAAGTATGAACGGCAGAAACGGATATTGCCTTCCCTTTAAGTAGAGCGTCAGGGACAGCCTCCCTGGCTTACGGCCATACTAGCCTGAATACGCCCGATCTCGTCCGATCTCGGCTGCTAAGCAGGCTCGGGCCTGGTCAGTACTTGGATGGGAGACCGCCTGGGAATACCAGGTGCTGTAAGCTTTTGCATCTTTTACACACCAGAGGGCGACAAATCACGAGTTTTAACTTTGGATACACGCAATTTCATCATTATTTCAGATTTGACTTCCCCAAATACACAGGCATACAATAGATCTTGTTCTCCAACGTAAACGGTCCCTAGTAACTAGGGTACATTCGTAAATAAATTGAGCATCATGGCTAGAAGTGACTAAATGTTGCCTAATCTTTCTCATCGAGAAATGACACAATTACAGCAACACAAAAAGGAACTCCACCGGACAAAGTTCAGTGCTCACAAGGAGCCTCATTCAACACACACGGTTCCATTCCCATTCATGCAAAGCACGAAAGTGTAAAACTTGGGAACATACTTGAGAGCAAAGATCACATTCAATCTCATTCAAGGCACGGATGTGAATGCAACGGGATGAAATTACTGAAATGATGCCTGCCCTCGAACTGTGATGATGGACTACCCGACTCGCCAATAATATTGGGTTCTGGTGTATTGAAATACAGGAGCTGCTGGATTTGTGTGTTTTCTTACCCCCTCACCATAGTTTGTCAAATGTTTAAACAACTGAACTTATATTCAAGGTTTGTTTCTCTTCATATGTTTTACTGGTTTACATTTGTCTCAGCAACCTGTTGAATGATTCTTCTGCTTTCAAAACAAAATGACAACAGGATGAATGCACACACTTGAAAATACAATACATGCAATGTTATGCATCATAGTGATGCAACCTCCTTTCAGTTTCATACTGCATGTCAATTGAAATCCTTACTGAAATGCACACATTCTCAAGATTGCGCTTGACTGGCGTGTCAGGCACTCAATTGCAGCTGTTTTATCAAGACAATGTGTTCGTTTTGTAATATATAGTTCCGGTCTGGTGTGGCACCCCAGCTAACGCACAACGTTGCCACAACGTTTCGTGTTAGCAGGGACTGTCTGCGGCGCGCTGGTGTGTCCCGGACTTTAGAGTAGAGAGACAGTTCAACTGCAAGTATGAGCGGCAGAAACGGATATTGCCTTCCCTTTAAGTAGAGCGTCAGGGACAGCCTCCCTGGCTTACGGCCATACTAGCCTGAATACGCCCGATCTCGTCCGATCTCGGAAGCTAAGCAGGCTCGGGCCTGGTCAGTACTTGGATGGGAGACCGCCTGGGAATACCAGGTGCTGTAAGCTTTTGCATCTTTTACACACCAGAGCGCGACAAATCACGAGTTTTAACTTTGGATACACGCAATTTCATCATTATTTCAGATTTGACTTCCCCAAATACACAGGCATACAATAGATCTTGTTCTCCAACGTAAACGGTCCCTAGTAACTAGGGTACATTCGTAAATAAATTGAGCATCATGGCTAGAAGTGACTAAATGTTGCCTAATCTTTCTCATCGAGAAATGACACAATTACAGCAACACAAAAAGGAACTCCACCGGACAAAGTTCAGTGCTCACAAGGAGCCTCATTCAACACACACGGTTCCATTCCCATTCATGCAAAGCACGAAAGTGTAAAACTTGGGAACATACTTGAGAGCAAAGATCACATTGAATCTCATTCAAGGCACGGATGTGAATGCAACGGGATGAAATTACTGAAATGATGCCTGCCCTCGAACTGTGATGATGGACTACCCGACTCGCCAATAATATTGGGTTCTGGTGTATTGAAATACAGGAGCTGCTGGATTTGTGTGTTTTCTTACCCCCTCACCATAGTTTGTCAAATGTTTAAACAACTGAACTTATATTCAAGGTTTGTTTCTCTTCATATGTTTTACTGGTTTACATTTGTCTCAGCAACCTGTTGAATGATTCTTCTGCTTTCAAAACAAAATGACAACAGGATGAATGCACACACTTGAAAATACAATACATGCAATGTTATGCATCATAGTGATGCAACCTCCTTTCAGTTTCATACTGCATGTCAATTGAAATCCTTACTGAAATGCACACATTCTCAAGATTGCGCTTGACTGGCGTGTCAGGCACTCAATTGCAGCTGTTTTATCAAGACAATGTGTTCGTTTTGTAATATATAGTTCCGGTCTGGTGTGGCACCCCAGCTAACGCACAACGTTGCCACAACGTTTCGTGTTAGCAGGGACTGTCTGCGGCGCGCTGGTGTGTCCCGGACTTTAGAGTAGAGAGACAGTTCAACTGCAAGTATGAGCGGCAGAAACGGATATTGCCTTCCCTTTAAGTAGAGCGTCAGGGACAGCCTCCCTGGCTTACGGCCATACTAGCCTGAATACGCCCGATCTCGTCCGATCTCGGAAGCTAAGCAGGCTCGGGCCTGGTCAGTACTTGGATGGGAGACCGCCTGGGAATACCAGGTGCTGTAAGCTTTTGCATCTTTTACACACCAGAGCGCGACAAATCACGAGTTTTAACTTTGGATACACGCAATTTCATCATTATTTCAGATTTGACTTCCCCAAATACACAGGCATACAATAGATCTTGTTCTCCAACGTAAACGGTCCCTAGTAACTAGGGTACATTCGTAAATAAATTGAGCATCATGGCTAGAAGTGACTAAATGTTGCCTAATCTTTCTCATCGAGAAATGACACAATTACAGCAACACAAAAAGGAACTCCACCGGACAAAGTTCAGTGCTCACAAGGAGCCTCATTCAACACACACGGTTCCATTCCCATTCATGCAAAGCACGAAAGTGTAAAACTTGGGAACATACTTGAGAGCAAAGATCACATTCAATCTCATTCAAGGCACGGATGTGAATGCAACGGGATGAAATTACTGAAATGATGCCTGCCCTCGAACTGTGATGATGGACTACCCGACTCGCCAATAATATTGGGTTCTGGTGTATTGAAATACAGGAGCTGCTGGATTTGTGTGTTTTCTTACCCCCTCACCATAGTTTGTCAAATGTTTAAACAACTGAACTTATATTCAAGGTTTGTTTCTCTTCATATGTTTTACTGGTTTACATTTGTCTCAGCAACCTGTTGAATGATTCTTCTGCTTTCAAAACAAAATGACAACAGGATGAATGCACACACTTGAAAATACAATACATGCAATGTTATGCATCATAGTGATGCAACCTCCTTTAAGTTTCATACTGCATGTCAATTGAAATCCTTACTGAAATGCACACCTTCTCAAGATTGCGCTTGACTGGCGTGTCAGGCACTCAATTACAGCTGTTTTATCAAGACAATGTGTTCGTTTTGTAATATATAGTTCCGGTCTGGTGTGGCACCCCAGCTAACGCACAACGTTGCCACAATGTTGCCACAACGTGGCGTGTTAGCAGGGACTGGCTGCGGCGCGCTGGTGTGTCCCGGGCTTTAGAGTAGAGATACAGTTCAACTGCAAGTATGACCGGCAGAAACGGATATTGCCTTCCCTTTAAGTAGAGCGTCAGGGACAGCCTCCCTGGCTTACGGCCATACTAGCCTGAATACGCCCGATCTCGTCCGATCTCGGAAGCCAAGCAGGCTTGGGCCTGGTCAGTACTTGGATGGGAGACCGCCTGGGAATACCAGGTGCTGTAAGCTTTTGCACCTTTTACACACCAGAGGGCGACAAATCACGAGTTTTAACTTTGGATACACACAATTTCATCATTATTTCAGATTTTACTTCCCCAAATACACAGGCATACAATAGATCTTGTTCTCCAACGTAAACGGTCCCTAGTAACTAGGGTACATTCGTAAATAAATTGAGCATCATGGCTAGAAGTGACTAAATGTTGCCTAATCTTTCTCATCGAGAAATGACACAATTACAGCAACACAAAAAGGAACTCCACCGGACAAAGTTCAGTGCTCACAAGGAGCCTCATTCAACACACACGGTTCCATTCCCATTCATGCAAAGCACGAAAGTGTAAAACTTGGGAACATACTTGAGAGCAAAGATCACATTCAATCTCATTCACGGCACGGATGTGAATGCAACGGGATGAAATTACTGAAATGATGCCTGCCCTCGAACTGTGATGATGGACTACCCGACACGCCAATAATATTGGGTTCTGGTGTATTGAAATACAGGAGCTGCTGGATTTGTTTGTTTTCTTACCCCCTCACCATAGTTTGTCAAATGTTTAAACAACTGAACTTATATTCAAGGTTTGTTTCTCTTCATATGTTTTACTGGTTTACATTTGTCTCAGCAACCTGTTGAATGATTCTTCTGCTTTCAAAACAAAATGACAACAGGATGAATGCACACACTTGAAAATACAATACATGCAATGTTATGCATCATAGTGATGCAACCTCCTTTCAGTTTCATACTGCATGTCAATTGAAATCCTTACTGAAATGCACACCTTCTCAAGATTGCGCTTGACTGGCGTGTCAGGCACTCAATTACAGCTGTTTTATCAAGACAAATGTGTTCGTTTTGTAAAATATAGTTCCGGTCTGGTGTGGCACCCTAGCTAACGCACAACGTTGCCACAACGTGGCATATTAGCAGGGACTGTCTGCGGCGCGCTGGTGTGTCCCGGGCTTTAGAGTAGAGAGACAGTTCAACTGTAAGTATGAACGGCAGAAACGGATATTGCCATCCCTTTAAGTAGAGCGTCAGGGACAGCCTCCCTGGCTTACGGCCATACTAGCCTGAATACGCCCGATCTCGTCCGATCTCGGAAGCTAAGCAGGCTCGGGCCTGGTCAGTACTTGCATGGGAGACCGCCTGGGAATACCAGGTGCTGTAAGCTTTTGCATCTTTTACACACCAGAGGGCGACAAATCACGAGTTTTAACTTTGGATACACGCAATGTCATCATTATTTCAGATTTGACTTCCCCAAATACACAGGCATACAATAGATCTTGTTCTCCAACGTAAACGGTCCCTAGTAACTAGGGTACATTCGTAAATAAATTGAGCATCATGGCTAGAAGTGACTAAATGTTGCCTAATCTTTCTCATCGAGAAATGACACAATTACAGCAACACAAAATGGAACTCCACCGGACAAAGTTCAGTGCTCACAAGGAGCCTCATTCAACACACACGGTTCCATTCCCATTCATGCAAAGCACGAAAGTGTAAAACTTGGGAACATACTTGAGAGCAAAGATCACATTCAATCTCATTCAAGGCACGGATGTGAATGCAACGGGATGAAATTACTGAAATGATGCCTGCCCTCGAACTGTGATGATGGACTACCCGACTCGCCAATAATATTGGGTTCTGGTGTATTGAAATACAGGAGCTGCTGGATTTGTGTGTTTTCTTACCCCCTCACCATAGTTTGTCAAATGTTTAAACAACTGAACTTATATTCAAGGTTTGTTTCTCTTCATATGTTTTACTGGTTTACATTTGTCTCAGCAACCTGTTGAATGATTCTTCTGCTTTCAAAACAAAATGACAACAGGATGAATGCACACACTTGAAAATACAATACATGTAATGTTATGCATCATAGTGATGCAACCTCCTTTCAGTTTCATACTGCATGTCAATTGAAATCCTTACTGAAATGCACACCTTCTCAAGATTGCACTTGACTGGCGTGTCAGGCACTCAATTACAGCTGTTTTATCAAGACAATGTGTTCGTTTTGTAATACATAGTTCCGGTCTGGTGTGGCACCCCAGCTAACGCACAACGTTGCCACAATGTTGCCACAACGTGACGTGTTAGCAGGGACTGTCTGCGGCGCGCTGGTGTGTCCCGGGCATTAGAGTAGAGAGACAGTTCAACTGTAAGTATGAACGGCAGAAACGGATATTGCCTTCCCTTTAAGTAGAGCGTCAGGGACACCCTCCCTGGCTTACGGCCATACTAGCCTGAATACGCCCGATCTCGTCCGATCTCGGCTGCTAAGCAGGCTCGGGCCTGGTCAGTACTTGGATGGGAGACCGACTGGGAATACCAGGTGCTGTAAGCTTTTGCATCTTTTACACACCAGAGGGCGACAAATCACGAGTTTTAACTTTGGATACACGCAATTTCATCATTATTTCAGATTTGACTTCCCCAAATACACAGGCATACAATAGATCTTGTTCTCCAACGTAAACGGTCCCTAGTAACTAGGGTACATTCGTAAATAAATTGAGCATCATGGCTAGAAGTGACTAAATGTTGCCTAATCTTTCTCATCGAGAAATGACACAATTACAGCAACACAAAAAGGAACTCCACCGGACAAAGTTCAGTGCTCACAAGGAGCCTCATTCAACACACACGGTTCCATTCCCATTCATGCAAAGCACGAAAGTGTAAAACTTGGGAACATACTTGAGAGCAAAGATCACATTCAATCTCATTCAAGGCACGGATGTGAATGCAACGGGATGAAATTACTGAAATGATGCCTGCCCTCGAACTGTGATGATGGACTACCCGACTCGCCAATAATATTGGGTTCTGGTGTATTGAAATACAGGAGCTGCTGGATTTGTGTGTTTTCTTACCCCCTCACCATAGTTTGTCAAATGTTTAAACAACTGAACTTATATTCAAGGTTTGTTTCTCTTCATATGTTTTACTGGTTTACATTTGTCTCAGCAACCTGTTGAATGATTCTTCTGCTTTCAAAACAAAATGACAACAGGATGAATGCACACACTTGAAAATACAATACATGCAATGTTATGCATCATAGTGATGCAACCTCCTTTCAGTTTCATACTGCATGTCAATTGAAATCCTTACTGAAATGCACACCTTCTCAAGATTGCGCTTGACTGGCGTGTCAGGCACTCAATTACAGCTGTTTTATCAAGACAATGTGTTCGTTTTGTAATATATAGTTCCGGTCTGGTGTGGCACCCCAGCTAACGCACAACGTTGCCACAATGTTGCCACAACGTGGCATGTTAGCAGGGACTGTCTGCGGCGCGCTGGTGTGTCCCGGGCTTTAGAGTAGAGAGACAGTTCAACTGTAAGTATGAACGGCAGAAATGGATATTGCCTTCCCTTTAAGTAGAGCGTCAGGGACAGCCTCCATGGCTTACGGCCATACTAGCCTGAATACGCCCGATCTCGTCCGATCTCGGAAGCTAAGCAGGCTCGGGCCTGGTCAGTACTTGGATGGGAGACAGCCTGGGAATACCAGGTGCTGTAAGCTTTTGCATCTTTTACACACCAGAGGGCGACAAATCACGAGTTTTAACTTTGGATACACGCAATTTCATCATTATTTCAGATTTGACTTCCCCAAATACACAGGCATACAATAGATCTTGTTCTCCAACGTAAACGGTCCCTAGTAACTAGGGTACATTCGTAAATAAATTGAGCATCATGGCTAGAAGTGACTAAATGTTGCCTAATCTTTCTCATCGAGAAATGACACAATTACAGCAACACAAAAAGGAACTCCACCGGACAAAGTTCAGTGCTCACAAGGAGCCTCATTCAACACACACGGTTCCATTCCCATTCATGCAAAGCACGAAAGTGTAAAACTTGGGAACATACTTGAGAGCAAAGATCACATTCAATCTCATTCAAGGCACGGATGTGAATGCAAACGGGATGAAATTACTGAAATGATGCCTGCCCTCGAACAGTGATGACGGACTACCCGACTCGCCAATAATATTGGGTTCTGGTGTATTGAAATACAGGAGCTTCTGGATTTGTGTGTTTTCTTACCCCCTCACCATAGTTTGTCAAATGTTTAAACAACTGAACTTATATTCAAGGTTTGTTTCTCTTCATATGTTTTACTGGTTTACATTTGTCTCAGCAACCTGTTGAATGATTCTTCTGCTTTCAAAACAAAATGACAACAGGATGAATGCACACACTTGAAAATACAATACATGCAATGTTATGCATCATAGTGATGCAACCTCCTTTCAGTTTCATACTGCATGTCAATTGAAATCCTTACTGAAATGCACACCTTCTCAAGATTGCGCTTGACTGGCGTGTCAGGCACTCAATTACAGCTGTTTTATCAAGACAATGTGTTCGTTTTGTAATATATAGTTCCGGTCTGGTGTGGCACCCCAGCTAACGCACAACGTTGCCACAACGTTTCGTGTTAGCAGGGACTGTCTGCGGCGCGCTGGTGTGTCCCGGACTTTAGAGTAGAGAGACAGTTCAACTGCAAGTATGAGCGGCAGAAACGGATATTGCCTTCCCTTTAAGTAGAGCGTCAGGGACAGCCTCCCTGGCTTACGGCCATACTAGCCTGAATACGCCCGATCTCGTCCGATCTCGGAAGCTAAGCAGGCTCGGGCCTGGTCAGTACTTGGATGGGAGACCGCCTGTGAATACCAGGTGCTGTAAGCTTTTGCATCTTTTACACACCAGAGGGCGACAAATCACGAGTTTTAACTTTGGATACACGCAATTTCATCATTATTTCAGATTTGACTTCCCCAAATACACAGGCATACAATAGATCTTGTTCTCCAACGTAAACGGTCCCTAGTAACTAGGGTACATTCGTAAATAAATTGAGCATCATGGCTAGAAGTGACTAAATGTTGCCTAATCTTTCTCATCGAGAAATGACACAATTACAGCAACACAAAAAGGAACTCCACCGGACAAAGTTCAGTGCTCACAAGGAGCCTCATTCAACACACACGGTTCCATTCCCATTCATGCAAAGCACGAAAGTGTAAAACTTGGGAACATACTTGAGAGCAAAGATCACATTCAATCTCATTCAAGGCACGGATGTGAATGCAACGGGATGAAATTACTGAAATGATGCCTGCCCTCGAACTGTGATGATGGACTACCCGACTCGCCAATAATATTGGGTTCTGGTGTATTGAAATACAGGAGCTGCTGGATTTGTGTGTTTTCTTACCCCCTCACCATAGTTTGTCAAATGTTTAAACAACTGAACTTATATTCAAGGTTTGTTTCTCTTCATATGTTTTACTGGTTTACATTTGTCTCAGCAACCTGTTGAATGATTCTTCTGCTTTCAAAACAAAATGACAACAGGATGAATGCACACACTTGAAAATACAATACATGCAATGTTATGCATCATAGTGATGCAACCTCCCTTCAGTTTCATACTGCATGTCAATTGAAATCCTTACTGAAATGCACACCTTCTCAAGATTGCGCTTGACTGGCGTGTCAGGCACTCAATTACAGCTGTTTTATCAAGACAATGTGTTCGTTTTGTAAAATATAGTTCCGGTCTGGTGTGGCACCCCAGCTAACGCACAACGTTGCCACAACGTGGCGTGTTAGCAGGGACTGTCTGCGGCGCGCTGGTGTGTCCTGGGCTTTAGAGTAGAGAGACAGTTCAACTGTAAGTATGAACGGCAGAAACGGATATTGCCTTCCCTTTAAGTAGAGCGTCGTGGACAGCCTACCTGGCTTACGGCCATACTAGCCTGAATACGCCCGATCTCGTCCGATCTCGGAAGCCAAGCAGGCTCGGGCCTGGTCAGTACTTGGATGGGAGACCGCCTGGGAATACCAGGTGCTGTAAGCTTTTGCACCTTTTACACACCAGAGGGCGACAAATCACGAGTTTTAACTTTGGATACACACAATTTCATCGTTATTTCAGATTTTACTTCCCCAAATACACAGGCATACAATAGATCTTGTTCTCCAACGTAAACGGTCCCTAGTAACTAGGGTACATTCGTAACTAAATTGAGCATCATGGCTAGAAGTGACTAAATGTTTCCTAATCTTTCTCATCAAGAAATGACACAATTACAGCAACACAAAAAGGAACTCCACCGGACAAAGTTCAGTGCTCACAAGGAGCCTCATTCAACACACACGGTTCCATTCCCATTCATGCAAAGCACGAAAGTGTAAAACTTGGGAACATACTTGAGAGCAAAGATCACATTCAATCTCATTCAAGGCACGGATGTGAATGCAACGGGATGAAATTACTGAAATGATGCCTGCCCTCGAACTGTGATGATGGACTACCCGACTCGCCAATAATATTGGCTTCTGGTGTATTGAAATACAGGAGCTGCTGGATTTGTGTCATTTCTTACCCCCTCACCATAGTTTGTCAAATGTTTAAACAACTGAACTTATATTCAAGGTTTGTTTCTCTTCATATGTTTTACTGGTTTACATTTGTCTCAGCAACCTGTTGAATGATTCTTCTGCTTTCAAAACAAAATGACAACAGGATGAATGCACACACTTGAAAATACAATACATGCAATGTTATGCATCATAGTGATGCAACCTCCTTTCATTTTCATACTGCATGTCAATTGAAATCCTTACTGAAATGCACACCTTCTCAAGATTGCGCTTGACTGGCGTGTCAGGCACTCAATTACAGCTGTTTTATCAAGACAATGTGTTTTTTTTTGTAAAATATAGTTCCGGTCTGGTGTGGCACCCCAGCTAACGCACAACGTTGCCACAACGTGGCGTGTTAGCAGGGACTGTCTGCGGCGCGCTGGTGTGTCCCCGGCATGAGTGTAGAGAGACAGTTCAACTGTAAGTATGAGCGGCAGAAACGGATATTGCCATCCCTTTAAGTAGAGCGTCAGGGACAACCTCCTTGGCTTACTGCCATACTAGCCTGAATACGCCCGATCTCGTCCGATCTCGGAAGCTAAGCAGGCTCGGGCCTGGTCAGTACTTGGATGGGAGACCGCCTGGGAATACCAGGTGCTGTAAGCTTTTGCATCTTTTACACACCAGAGGGCGACAAATCACGAGTTTTAACTTTGGATACACGCAATTTCATCATTATTTCAGATTTGACTTCCCCAAATACACAGGCATACAATAGATCTTGTTCTCCAACGTAAACGGTCCCTAGTAACTAGGGTACATTCGTAAATAAATTGAGCATCATGGCTAGAAGTGACTAAATGTTGCCTAATCTTTCTCATCGAGAAATGACACAATTACAGCAACACAAAAAGGAACTCCACCGGACAAAGTTCAGTGCTCACAAGGAGCCTCATTCAAAACACACGGTTCCATTCCCATTCATGCAAAGCACGAAAGTGTAAAACTTGGGAACATACTTGAGAGCAAAGATCACATTCAATCTCATTCAAGGCACGGATGTGAATGCAACGGGATGAAATTACTGAAATGATGCCTGCCCTCGAACTGTGATGATGGACTACCCGACTCGCCAATAATATTGGGTTCTGGTGTATTGAAATACAGGAGCTGCTGGATTTGTGTGTTTTCTTACCCCCTCACCGTAGTTTGTCAAATGTTTAAACAACTGAACTTATATTCAAGGTTTGTTTCTCTTCATATGTTTTACTGGTTTACATTTGTCTCAGCAACCTGTTGAATGATTCTTCTGCTTTCAAAACAAAATGACAACAGGATGAATGCACACACTTGAAAATACAATACATGCAATGTTATGCATCATAGTGATGCAACCTCCTTTCAGTTTCATACTGCATGTCAATTGAAATCCTTACTGAAATGCACACCTTCTCAAGATTGCGCTTGACTGGCGTGTCAGGCACTCAATTACAGCTGTTTTATCAAGACAATGTGTTCGTTTTGTAATATATAGTTCCGGTCTGGTGTGGCACCCCAGCTAACGCACAACGTTGCCACAACGCTGCCACAACGTGGCGTGTTAGCAGGGACTGTCTGCGGCGCGCTGGTGTGTCCCGGGCTTTAGAGTAGAGAGACAGTTCAACTGTAAGTATGAACGGCAGAAACGGATATTGCCTTCCCTTTAAGTAGAGCGTCAGGGACAGCCTCCCTGGCTTACGGCCGTACTAGCCTGAATACGCCCGATCTCGTCCGATCTCGGAAGCTAAGCAGGCTCGGGCCTGGTCAGTACTTGGATGGGAGACCGCCTGGGAATACCAGGTGCTGTAAGCTTTTGCATCTTTTACACACCAGAGGGCGACAAATCACGAGTTTTAACTTTGGATACACGCAATTTCATCATTATTTCAGATTTGACTTCCCCAAATACTCAGGCATACAATAGATCTTGTTCTCCAATGTAAATGGTCCCTAGTAACTAGGGTACATTCGTAAATAAATTGAGCATCATGGCTAGAAGTGACTAAATGTTGCCTAATCTTTCTCATCGAGAAATGACACAATTACAGCAACACAAAAAGGAACTCCACCGGACAAAGTTCAGTGCTCACAAGGAGCCTCATTCAACACACACGGTTCCATTCCCATTCATGCAAAGCACGAAAGTGTAAAACTTGGGAACATACTTGAGAGCAAAGATCACATTCAATCTTATTCAAGGCACGGATGTGAATGCAACGGGATGAAATTACTGAAATGATGCCTGCCCTCGAACTGTGATGATGGACTACCCGACTCGCCAATAATATTGGGTTCTGGTGTATTGAAATACAGGAGCTGCTGGATTTGTGTGTTTTCTTACCCCCTCACCATAGTTTGTCAAATGTTTAAACAACTGAACTTATATTCGAGGTTTGTTTCTCTTCATATGTTTTACTGGTTTACATTTGTCTCAGCAACCTGTTGAATGATTCTTCTGCTTTCAAAACAAAATGACAACAGGATGAATGCACACACTTGTAAATACAATACATGCAATGTTATGCATCATAGTGATGCAACCTCCTTTCAGTTTCATACTGCATGTCAATTGAAATCCTTACTGAAATGCACACCTTCTCAAGATTGCGCTTGACTGGCGTGTCAGGCACTCAATTACAGCTGTTTTATCAAGACAATGTGTTCGTTTTGTAATATATAGTTCCGGTCTGGTGTGGCACCCCAGCAAACGCACAACGTTGCCACAATGTTGCCACAACGTGGCGTGTTAGCAGGGACTGTCTGCGGCGCGCTGGTGTGTCCCGGGCTTTAGAGTAGAGAGACAGTTCAACTGTAAGTATGAACGGCAGAAACGGATATTGCCTTCCCTTTAAGTAGAGCGTCAGGGACAGCATTCCTGGCTTACGGCCATACTAGCCTGAATACGCCCGATCTCGGAAGCTAAGCAGGCTCGGGCCTGGTCAGTACTTGGATGGGAGACCGCCTGGGAATACCAGGTGCTGTAAGCTTTTGCATCTTTTACACACCAGAGGGCGACAAATCACGAGTTTTAACTTTGGATACACGCAATTTCATCATTATTTCAGATTTGACTTCCCCAAATACACAGGCATACAATAGATCTTGTTCTCCAACGTAAACGGTCCCTAGTAACTAGGGTACATTCGTAAATAAATTGAGCATCATGGCTAGAAGTGACTAAATGTTGCCTAATCTTTCTCATCGAGAAATGACACAATTACAGCAACACAAAAAGGAACTCCACCGGACAAAGTTCAGTGCTCACAAGGAGCCTCATTCAACACACACGGTTCCATTCCCATTCATGCAAAGCACGAAAGTGTAAAACTTGCGAACATACTTGAGAGCAAAGATCACATTCAATCTCATTCAAGGCACGGATGTGAATGCAACGGGATGAAATTACTGAAATGATGCCTGCCCTCGAACTGTGATGTTGGTCTACCCGACTCGCCAATAATATTGGGTTCTGGTGTATTGAAATACAGGAGCAGCTGGATTTGTGTGTTTTCTTACCCCCTCACCATAGTTTGTCAAATGTTTAAACAACTGAACTTATATTCAAGGTTTGTTTCTCTTCATATGTTTTACTGGTTTACATTTGTCTCAGCAACCTGTTGAATGATTCTTCTGCTTTCAAAACAAAATGACAACAGGATGAATGCACACACTTGAAAATACAATACATGCAATGTTATGCATCATAGTGATGCAACCTCCTTTCAGTTTCATACTGCATGTCAATTGAAATCCTTACTGAAATGCACACCTTCTCAAGATTGCGCTTGACTGGCGTGTCAGGCACTCAATTACAGCTGTATTATCAAGACAATGTGTTCGTTTTGTAATATATAGTTCCGGTCTGGTGTGGCACCCCAGCTAACGCACAACGTTGCCACAACGTTTCGTGTTAGCAGGGACTGTCTGCGGCGCGCTGGTGTGTCCCGGACTTTAGAGTAGAGAGACAGTTCAACTGCAAGTATGAGCGGCAGAAACGGATATTGCCTTCCCTTTAAGTAGAGCGTCAGGGACAGCCTCCCTGGCTTACGGCCATACTAGCCTGAATACGCCTGATCTCGTCCGATCTCGGAAGCTAAGCAGGCTCGGGCCTGGTCAGTACTTGGATGTGAGACCGCCTGGGAATACCAGGTGCTGTAAGCTTTTGCATCTTTTACACACCAGAGGGCGACAAATCACGAGTTTTAACTTTGGATACACGCAATTTCATCATTATTTCAGATTTGACTTCCCCAAATACACAGGCATACAATAGATCTTGTTCTCCAACGTAAACGGTCCCTAGTAACTAGGGTACATTCGTAAATAAATTGAGCATCATGGCTAGAAGTGACTAAATGTTGCCTAATCTTTCTCATCGAGAAATGACACAATTACAGCAACACAAAAAGGAACTCCACCGGACAAAGTTCAGTGCTCACAAGGAGCCTCATTCAACACACACGGTTCCATTCCCATTCATGCAAAGCACGAAAGTGTAAAACTTGGGAACATACTTGAGAGCAAAGATCACATTCAATCTCATTCAAGGCACGGATGTGAATGCAACGGGATGAAATTACTGAAATGATGCCTGCCCTCGAACTGTGATGATGGACTACCCGACTCGCCAATAATATTGGGTTCTGGTGTATTGAAATACAGGAGCTGCTGGATTTGTGTGTTTTCTTACCCCCTCACCATAGTTTGTCAAATGTTTAAACAACTGAACTTATATTCAAGGTTTGTTTCTCTTCATATGTTTTACTGGTTTACATTTGTCTCAGCAACCTGTTGAATGATTCTTCTGCTTTCAAAACAAAATGACAACAGGATGAATGCACACACTTGAAAATACAATACATGCAATGTTATGCATCATAGTGATGCAACCTCCTTTCAGTTTCATACTGCATGTCAATTGAAATCCTTACTGAAATGCACACCTTCTCAAGATTGCGCTTGACTGGCGTGTCAGGCACTCAATTACAGCTGTATTATCAAGACAATGTGTTCGTTTTGTAAAATATAGTTCCGGTCTGGTGTGGCACCCCAGCTAACGCACAACGTTGCCACAACGTTTCGTGTTAGCAGGGACTGTCTGCGGCGCGCTGGTGTGTCCCGGACTTTAGAGTAGAGAGACAGTTCAACTGCAAGTATGAGCGGCAGAAACGGATATTGCCTTCCCTTTAAGTAGAGCGTCAGGGACAGCCTCCCTGGCTTACGGCCATGCTAGCCTGAATACGCCCGATCTCGTCCGATCTCGGAAGCTAAGCAGGCTTGGGCCTCGTCAGTACTTGGATGGGAGACCGCCTGGGAATACCAGTTGCTGTAAGCTTTTGCACCTTTTACAAACCAGAGGGCGACAAATCACGAGTTTTAACTTTGGATACACGCAATTTCATCATTATTTCAGATTTTACATCCCCAAGTACACAGGCATACAATAGATCTTGTTCTCCAACGTAAACGGTCCCTAGTAACTAGGGTACATTCGTCAATAAATTGAGCATCATGGCTAGAAGTGACTAAATGTTGCCTAATCTTTCTCATCAAGAAATGACACAATTACAGCAACAAAAAAGGAACTCCACCGGACAAAGTTCAGTGCTCACAAGGAGCATCATTCAACACACACGGTTCCATTCCCATTCATGCAAAGCACGAAAGTGTAAAACTTGGGAACGTACTTGAGAGTAATGATAACATTCAATCTCATTCAAGGCACGGATGTGAATGCAACGGGATGAAATTACTGAAATGATGCCTGCCCTCGAACTGTGATGATGGACTACCCGACTCGCCAATAATATTGGGTTCTGGTGTATTGAAATACAGGAGCTGCTGGATTTGTGTGTTTTCTTACCCCCTCACCATAGTTTGTCAAATGTTTAAACAACTGAACTTATATTCAAGGTTTGTTTCTCTTCATATGTTTTACTGGTTTACATTTGTCTCAGCAACCTGTTGAATGATTCTTCTGCTTTCAAAACAAAATGACAACAGGATGAATGCACACACTTGAAAATACAATACATGCAATGTTATGCATCATAGTGATGCAACCTCCTTTCAGTTTCATACTGCATGTCAATTGAAATCCTTACTGAAATGCACACCTTCTCAAGATTGCGCTTGACTGGCGTGTCAGGCACTCAAGTACAGCTGTATTATCAAGACAATGTGTTCGTTTTGTAATATATAGTTCCGGTCTGGTGTGGCACCCCAGCTAACGCACAACGTTGCCACAACGTTTCGTGTTAGCAGGGACTGTCTGCGGCGCGCTGGTGTGTCCCGGACTTTAGAGTAGAGAGACAGTTCAACTGCAAGTATGAGCGGCAGAAACGGATATTGCCTTCCCTTTAAGTAGAGCGTCAGGGACAGCCTCCCTGGCTTACGGCCATACTAGCCTGAATACGCCTGATCTCGTCCGATCTCGGAAGCTAAGCAGGCTCGGGCCTGGTCAGTACTTGGATGTGAGACCGCCTGGGAATACCAGGTGCTGTAAGCTTTTGCATCTTTTACACACCAGAGGGCGACAAATCACGAGTTTTAACTTTGGATACACGCAATTTCATCATTATTTCAGATTTGACTTCCCCAAATACACAGGCATACAATAGATCTTGTTCTCCAACGTAAACGGTCCCTAGTAACTAGGGTACATTCGTAAATAAATTGAGCATCATGGCTAGAAGTGACTAAATGTTGCCTAATCTTTCTCATCGAGAAATGACACAATTACAGCAACAAAAAAGGAACTCCACCGGACAAAGTTCAGTGCTCACAAGGAGCATCATTCAACACACACGGTTCCATTCCCATTCATGCAAAGCACGAAAGTGTAAAACTTGGGAACGTACTTGAGAGTAATGATAACATTCAATCTCATTCAAGGCACGGATGTGAATGCAACGGGATGAAATTACTGAAATGATGCCTGCCCTCGAACTGTGATGATGGACTACCCGACTCGCCAATAATATTGGGTTCTGGTGTATTGAAATACAGGAGCTGCTGGATTTGTGTGTTTTCTTACCCCCTCACCATAGTTTGTCAAATGTTTAAACAACTGAACTTATATTCAAGGTTTGTTTCTCTTCATATGTTTTACTGGTTTACATTTGTCTCAGCAACCTGTTGAATGATTCTTCTGCTTTCAAAACAAAATGACAACAGGATGAATGCACACACTTGAAAATACAATACATGCAATGTTATGCATCATAGTGATGCAACCTCCTTTCAGTTTCATACTGCATGTCAATTGAAATCCTTACTGAAATGCACACCTTCTCAAGATTGCGCTTGACTGGCGTGTCAGGCACTCAATTACAGCTGTTTTATCAAGCCAATGTGTTCGTTTTGTAAAATATAGTTCCGGTCTGGTGTGGCACCCCAGCTAACGCACAACGTTGCCACAACGTTGCCACAACGTGGCGTGTTAGCAGGGACTGTCTGCGGCGCGCTGGTGTGTCCCGGGCTTTAGAGTAGAGAGACAGTTCAACTGTAAGTATGAACGGCAGAAACGGATATTGCCTTCCCTTTAAGTAGAGCGTCAGGGACAGCATTCCTGGCTTACGGCCATACTAGTCTGAATACGCCCGATCTCGTCCGATCTCGGAAGCTAAGCAGGCTCGGGCCTGGTCAGTACTTGCATGGGAGACCGCCTGGGAATACCAGGTGCTGTAAGCTTTTGCATCTTTTACACACCAGAGGGCGACAAATCACGAGTTTTAACTTTGGATACACGCAATTTCATCATTATTTCAGATTTTACTTCCCCAAATACACAGGCATACAATAGATCTTGTTCTCCAACGTAAACGGTCCCTAGTAACTAGGGTACATTCGTAAATAAATTGAGCATCATGGCTAGAAGTGACTAAATGTTGCCTAATCTTTCTCATCGAGAAATGACACCATTACAGCAACACAAAAAGGAACTCCACCGGACAAAGTTCAGTGCTCACAAGGAGCCTCATTCAACACACACGGTTCCATTCCCATTCATGCAAAGCACGAAAGTGTAAAACTTGGGAACATACTTGAGAGCAAAGATCACATTCAATCTCATTCAAGGCACGGATGTGAATGCAACGGGATGAAATTACTGAAATGATGCCTGCCCTCGAACTGTGATGATGGACTACCCGACTCGCCAATAATATTGGGTTCTGGTGTATTGAAATACAGGAGCTGCTGGATTTGTGTGTTTTCTTACCCCCTCACCATAGTTTGTCAAATGTTTAAACAACTGAACTTATATTCAAGGTTTGTTTCTCTTCATATGTTTTACTGGTTTACATTTGTCTCAGCAACCTGTTGAATGATTCTTCTGCTTTCAAAACAAAATGACAACAGGATGAATGCACACACTTGAAAATACAATACATGCAATGTTATGCATCATAGTGATGCAACCTCCTTTCAGTTTCATACTGCATGTCAATTGAAATCCTTACTGAAATGCACACCTTCTCAAGATTGCGCTTGACTGGCGTGTCAGGCACTCAATTACAGCTGTTTTATCAAGACAATGTGTTCGTTTTGTAATATATAGTTCCGGTCTGGTGTGGCACCCCAGCTAACGCACAACGTTGCCACAATGTTGCCACAACGTGGCGTGTTAGCAGGGACTGTCTGCGGCGCGCTGGTGTGTCCCGGGCTTTAGAGTAGAGAGACAGTTCAACTGTAAGTATGAACGGCAGAAACGGATATTGCCTTCCCTTTAAGTAGAGCGTCAGGGACAGCCTCCCTGGCTTACAGCCATACTAGCCTGAATACGCCCGATCTCGTCCGATCTCGGAAGCCAAGCAGGCTCGGGCCTGGTCAGTACTTGGATGGGAGACTGCCTGGAAATACCAGGTGCTGTAAGCTTTTGCACCTTTTACACACCAGAGGGCGACAAATCACGAGTTTTAACTTTTGATACACACAATTTCATCATTATTTCAGATTTGACTTCCCCAAATACACAGGCATACAATAGATCTTGTTCTCCAACGTAAACGGTCCCTAGTAACTAGGGTACATTCGTAAATAAATTGAGCATCATGGCTAGAAGTGACTAAATGTTGCCTAATCTTTCTCATCGAGAAATGACACAATTACAGCAACACAAAAAGGAACTCCACCGGACAAAGTTCAGTGCTCACAAGGAGCCTCATTCAACACACACGGTTCCATTCCCATTCATGCAAAGCACGAAAGTGTAAAACTTGGGAACATACTTGAGAGCAAAGATCACATTCAATCTCATTCAAGGCACGGATGTGAATGCAACGGGATGAAATTACTGAAATAATGCCTGCCCTCGAACTGTGATGATGGACTACCCGACTCGCCAATAATATTGGGTTCCGGTGTATTGAAATACAGGAGCTGCTGGATTTGTGTGTTTTCTTACCCCCTCACCATAGTTTGTCAAATGTTTAAACAACTGAACTTATATTCAAGGTTTGTTTCTCTTCATATGTTTTACTGGTTTACATTTGTCTCAGCAACCTGTTGAATGATTCTTGTGCTTTCAAAACAAAATGACAACAGGATGAATGCACACACTTGAAAATACAATACATGCAATGTTATGCATCATAGTGATGCAACCTCCTTTCAGTTTCATACTGCATGTCAATTGAAATCCTTACTGAAATGCACACCATCTCAAGATTGCGCTTGACTGGCAAGTCAGGCACTCAATTACAGCTGTTTTATCAAGACAATGTGTTCGTTTTGTAAAATATAGTTCCGGTCTGGTGTGGCACCCCAGCTAACCCACAACGTTGCCACAACATGGCGTGTTAGCAGGGACTGTCTGCGGCGCGCTGCTGTGTCCCGGGCTTTAGAGTAGAGAGACAGTTCAACTGTAAGTATGAACGGCAGAAACGGATATTGCCTTCCCTTTAAGTAGAGCATCAGGGACAGCTTCCCTGGCTTACGGCCATACTAGCCTGAATACGCCCGATCTCGTCCGATCTCAGAAGCCAAGCAGGCTCGGGCCTGGTCGGTACTTGGATGGGAGACCGCCTGGGAATACCAGGTGCTGTAAGCTTTTGCACCTTTTACACACCAGAGGGCGACAAATCACGAGTTTTAACTTTTGATACACACAATTTCATCATTATTTCAGATTTGACTTCCCCAAATACACAGGCATACATTAGATCTTGTTCTCCAACGTAAACGGTCCCTAGTAACTAGGGTACATTCGTAAATAAATTGAGCATCATGGCTAGAAGTGACTAAATGTTGCCTAATCTTTCTCATCAAGAAATGACACAATTACAGCAACACAAAAAGGAACTCCACCGGACAAAGTTCAGTGCTCACAAGGAGCCTCATTCAACACACACGGTTCCATTCCCATTCATGCAAAGCACTAAAGTGTAAAACTTGGGAACATACTTGAGAGCAAAGATCACATTCAATCTCATTCAAGGCACGGATGTGAATGCAACGGGATGAAATTACTGAAATGATGCCTGCCCTCGAACTGTGATGATGGACTACCCGACTCACCAATAATATTGGCTTCTGGTGTATTGAAGTACAGGAGCTGCTGGATTTGTGTGTTTTCTTACCCCCTCACCATAGTTTGTCAAATGTTTAAACAACTGAACTTATATTCAAGGTTTGTTTCTCTTCATATGTTTTACTGGTTTACATTTGTCTCAGCAACCTGTTGAATGATTCTTCTGCTTTCAAAACAAAATGACAACAGGATGAATGCACACACTTGAAAATACAATACATGCAATGTTATGCATCATAGTGATGCAACCTCCTTTCAGTTTCATACTGCATGTCAATTGAAATCCTTACTGAAATGTACACCTTCTCAAGATTGCGCTTGACTGGCGTGTCAGGCACTCAATTACAGCTGTTTTATCAAGACAATGTGTTCGTTTTGTAAAATATAGTTCCGGTCTGGTGTGGCACCCCAGCTAACGCACAACGTTGCCACAACGTTGCCACAACGTGGCGTGTTAGCAGGGACTGTCTGCGGCGCGCTGGTGTGTCCCGGGCTTTAGAGTAGAGAGACAGTTCAACTGTAAGTATGATCGGCAGAAACGGATATTGCCTTCCCTTTAAGTAGAGCGTCAGGGACAGCCTCCCTGGCTTACGGCCATACTAGCCTGAATACGCCCGATCTCGACCGATCTCGGAAGCCAGGCAGGCTCGGGCCTGGTCAGTACTTGGATGGGAGACCGCCTGGGAATACCAGGTGCTGTAAGCTTTTGCACCTTTTACACACCAGAGGGCGACAAATCACGAGGTTTAACTTTGGATACACACAATTTCATCATTATTTCAGATTTTACTTCCCCAAATACACAGGCATACAATAGATCTTGTTCTCCAACGTAAACGGTCCCTAGTAACTAGGGTACATTCGTAAATTAATTGAGCATCATGGCTAGAAGTGACTCAATGTTGCCTAATCTTTCTCATCAAGAAATGACACAATTACAGCAACACAAAAAGGAACTCCACCGCACAAAGTTCAGTGCTCACAAGGAGACTCATTCAACACACACGGTTCCATTCCCATTCATGCAAAGCACGAAAGTGTAAAACTTGGGAACATACTTGAGAGCAATGATCACATTCAATCTCATTCAAGGCACGGATGTGAATGCAACGGGATGAAATTACTGAAATGATGCCTGCCCTCGAACTGTGATGATGGACTACCCGACTCGCCAATAATATTGGGTTCTGGTGTATTGAAATACAGGAGCTGCTGGATTTGTGTGTTTTCTTACCCCCTCACCATAGTTTGTCAAATGTTTAAACAACTGAACTTATATTCAAGGTTTGTTTCTCTTCATATGTTTTACTGGTTTACATTTGTCTCAGAAACCTGTTGAATGATTCTTCTGCTTTCAAAACAAAATGACAACAGGATGAATGCACACACTTGAAAATACAATACATGCAATGTTATGCATCATAGTGATGCAACCTCCTTTCAGTTTCATACTGCATGTCAATTGAAATCCTTACTGAAATGCACACCTTCTCAAGATTGCGCTTGACTGGCGTGTCAGGCTCTCGATTACAGCTGTTTTATCAAGACAATGTGTTCGTTTTGTAAAATATAGTTCCGGTCTGGTGTGGCACCCCAGCTAACGCACAACGTTGCCACAACGTGGCGTGTTAGCAGGGACTGTCTGCGGCGCGCTGGTGTGTCCCGGGCTTTAGAGTAGAGAGACAGTTCAACTGTAAGTATGAACGGCAGAAACGGATATTGCCTTCCCTTTAAGTAGAGCGTCAGGAACAGCCTCCCTGGCTTATGGCCATACTAGCCTGAATACGCCCGATCTCGTCCGATCTCGGAAGCCAAGCAGGCTCGGGCCTGGTCAGTACTTGGATGGGAGACCGCCTGGGAATACCAGGTGCTGTAAGCTTTTGCATCTTTTACACACCAGAGGGCGACAAATCACAAGTTTTAACTTTGGATACACGCAATTTCATCATTATTTCAGATTTTACTTCCCCAAATACACAGGCATACAATAGATCTTGTTCTCCAACGTAAACGGTCCCTAGTAACTAGGGTACATTCGTTACTAAATTGAGCATCATGGCTAGAAGGGACTAAATGTTGCCTAATCTTTCTCATCAAGAAATGACACAATTACAGCAACACAAAAAGGAACTCCACCGGACAAAGTTCAGTGCTCACAAGGAGCCTCATTCAACACACACGGTTCCATTCCCATTCATGCAAAGCACGAAAGTGTAAAACTTGGGAACATACTTGAGAGCAAAGATCACATTCAATCTCATTCAAGGCACGGATGAGAATGCAACGGGATGAAATTACTGAAATGATGCCTGCCCTCGAACTGTGATGATGGACTACCCGACTCGCCAATAATATTGGGTTCTGGTGTATTGAAATACAGGAGCTGCTGGATTTGTGTGTTTTCTTACCCCCTCACCATAGTTTGTCAAATGTTTAAACAACTGAACTTATATTCAAGGTTTGTTTCTCTTCATATGTTTTACTGGTTAAATTTGTCTCAGCAACCTGTTGAATGATTCTTCTGCTTTCAAATTAAAATGACAACAGGATGAATGCACACACATGAAAATACAATACATGCAATGTTATGCATCATAGAGATGCAACCTCCTTTCAGTTTCATACTGCATGTCAATTGAAATCCTTACTGAAATGCACACCTTCTCAAGATTGCGCTTGACTGGCGTGTCAGGCACTCAATTACAGCTGTTTTATCAAGACAATGTGTTCGTTTTGTAAAATATAGTTCCGGTCTGGTGTGGCACCCCAGCTAACGCACAACGTTGCCACAACGTTTCGTGTTAGCAGGGACTGTCTACGGCGCGCTGGTGTGTCCCGGACTTTAGAGTAGAGAGACAGTTCAACTGCAAGTATGAGCGGCAGAAACGGATATTGCCTTCCCTTTAAGTAGAGCGTCAGGGACAGCCTCCCTGGCTTACGGCCAAACTAGCCTGAATACGACCGGTCTCGTCCGATCTCGGAAGCTAAGCAGGCTCGGGCCTGGTCAGTACTTGGATGGGAGACCGCCTGGGAATACCAGGTGCTGTAAGCTTTTGCACACCAGAGGGCGACAAATCACGAGTTTTAACTTTGGATACACGCAATTTCATCATTATTTCAGATTTGACTTCCCCAAATACACAGGCATACAATAGATCTTGTTCTCCAACGTAAACGGTCCCTAGTAACTAGGGTACATTCGTAAATAAATTGAGCATCATGGCTAGAAGTGACTAAATGTTGCCTAATCTTTCTCATCGAGAAATGACACAATTACAGCAACACAAAAAGGAACTCCACCGGACAAAGTTCAGTGCTCACAAGGAGCCTCATTCAACACACACGGTTCCATTCCCATTCATGCAAAGCACGAAAGTGTAAAACTTGGGAACATACTTGAGAGCAAAGATCACATTCAATCTCATTCAAGGCACGGATGTGAATGCAACGGGATGAAATTACTGAAATGATGCCTGCCCTCGAACTGTGATGATGGACTACCCGACTCGCCAATAATATTGGGTTCTGGTGTATTGAAATACAGGAGCTGCTGGATTTGTGTGTTTTCTTACCCCCTCACCATAGTTTGTCAAATGTTTAAACAACTGAACTTATATTCAAGGTTTGTTTCTCTTCATATGTTTTACTGGTTTACATTTGTCTCAGCAACCTGTTGAATGATTCTTCTGCTTTCAAAACAAAATGACAACAGGATGAATGCACACACTTGAAAATACAATACATGCAATGTTATGCATCATAGTGATGCAACCTCCTTTCAGTTTCATACTGCATGTCAATTGAAATCCTTACTGAAATGCACACCTTCTCAAGATTGCGCTTGACTGGCGTGTCAGGCACTCAATTACAGCTGTTTTATCAAGACAATGTGTTCGTTTTGTAATATATAGTTCCGGTCTGGTGTGGCACCCCAGCTAACGCACAACGTTGCCACAATGTTGCCACAACGTGGCGTGTTAGCAGGGACTGTCTGCGGCGCGCTGGTGTGTCCCGGGCTTTAGAGTAGAGAGACAGTTCAACTGTAAGTATGAACGGCAGAAACGGATATTGCCTTCCCTTTAAGTAGAGCGTCAGGGACAGCCTCCCTCGCTTACAGCCATACTAGCCTGAATACGCCCGATCTCGTCCGATCTCGGAAGCCAAGCAGGCTCGGGCCTGGTCAGTACTTGGATGGTAGACCGCCTGGAAATACCAGGTGCTGTAAGCTTTTGCACCTTTTACACACCAGAGGGCGACAAATCACGAGTCTTAACTTTTGATACACACAATTTCATCATTATTTCAGATTTGACTTCCCCAAATACACAGGCATACAATAGATCTTGTTCTCCAACGTAAACGGTCCCTAGTAACTAGGGTACATTCGTAAATAAATTGAGCATCATGGCTAGAAGTGACTAAATGTTGCCTAATCTTTCTCATCGAGAAATGACACAATTACAGCAACACAAAAAGGAACTCCACCGGACAAAGTTCAGTGCTCACAAGGAGCCTCATTCAACACACACGGTTCCATTCCCATTCATGCAAAGCACAAAAGTGTAAAACTTGGGAACATACTTGAGAGCAAAGATCACATTCAATCTCATTCAAGGCACGGATGTGAATGCAACGGGATGAAATTACTGAAATGATGCCTGCCCTCGAACTGTGATGATGGACTACCCGACTCGCCAATAATATTGGGTTCCGGTGTATTGAAATACAGGAGCTGCTGGATTTGTGTGTTTTCTTACCCCCTCACCATAGTTTGTCAATTGTTTAAACAACTGAACTTATATTCAAGGTTTGTTTCTCTTCATATGTTTTACTGGTTTACATTTGTCTCAGCAACCTGTTGAATGATTCTTGTGCTTTCATAACAAAATGACAACAGGATGAATGCACACACTTGAAAATACAATACATGCAATGTTATGCATCATAGTGATGCAACCTCCTTTCAGTTTCATACTGCATGTCAATTGAAATCCTTACTGAAATGCACACCATCTCAAGATTGCGCTTGACTGGCAAGTCAGGCACTCAATTACAGCTGTTTTATCAAGACAATGTGTTCGTTTTGTAAAATATAGTTCCGGTCTGGTGTGGCACCCCAGCTAACGCACAACGTTGCCACAACGTTGCCACAACGTGGCGTGTTAGCAGGGACTGTCTGCAGCGCGCTGGTGTGTCCCGGGCTTTAGAGTAGAGAGACAGTTCAACTGTAAGTATGAACGGCAGAAACGGATATTGCCTTCCCTTTAAGTAGAGCGTCAGGGACAGCCTCCCTGGCTTACGGCCATACTAGCCTGAATACGCCCGATCTCGTCCGATCTCGGAAGCCAAGCAGGCTTGGGTCTGGTCAGTACTTGGATGGGAGACCGCCTGGGAATACCAGGTGCTGTAAGCTTCTGCACCTTTTTCACACCAGAGGGCGACAAATCACGAGTTTTAACTTTGGATACACACAATTTCATCATTATTTCAGATTTTACTTCCCCAAATACACAGGCATACAATAGATCTTGTTCTCCAACGTAAACGGTCCCTAGTAACTAGGGTACATTCGTAAATAAATTGAGCATCATGGCTAGAAGTGACTAAATGTTGCCTAATCTTTCTCATCGAGTAATGACACAATTACAGCAACACAAAAAGGAACTCCACCGGACAAAGTTCAGTGCTCACAAGGAGCCTCATTCAACACACACGGTTCCATTCCCATTCATGCAAAGCACGAAAGTGTAAAACTTGGGAACATACTTGAGAGCAAAGATCACATTCAATCTCATTCAAGGCACGGATGTGAATGCAACGGGATGAAATTACTGAAATGATGCCTGCCCTCGAGCTGTGATGATGGACTACCCGACTCGCCAATAATATTGGGTTCTGGTGTATTGAAATACAGGAGCTGCTGGATTTGTGTGTTTTCTTACCCCCTCACCATAGTTTGTCAAATGTTTAAACAACTGAACTTATATTCAAGGTTTGTTTCTCTTCATATGTTTTACTGGTTTACATTTGTCTCAGCAACCTGTTGAATGATTCTTCTGCTTTCAAAACAAAATGACAACAGGATGAATGCACACACTTGAAAATACAATACATGCAATGTTATGCATCATAGTGATGCAACCTCCTTTCAGTTTCATACTGCATGTCAATTGAAATCCTTACTGAAATGCACACCTTCTCAAGATTGCGCTTGACTGGCGTGTCAGGCACTCAATTACAGCTGTTTTATCAAGACAATGTGTTTTTTTTTGTAAAATATAGTTCCGGTCTGGTGTGGCACCCCAGCTAACGCACAACGTTGCCACAACATGGCGTGTTAGCAGGGACTGTCTGCGGCGCGCTGCTGTGTCCCGGGCTTTAGAGTAGAGAGACAGTTCAACTGTAAGTATGAACGGCAGAAACGGATATTGCCTTCCCTTTAAGTAGAGCATCAGGGACAGCCTCCCTGGCTTACGGCCATACTAGCCTGAATACGCCCGATCTCGTCCGATCTCGGAAACCAAGCAGGCTCGGGCCTGGTCGGTACTTGGATGGGGGACCGCCTGGGAATACCAGGTGCTGTAAGCTTTTGCACCTTTTACACACCAGAGGGCGACAAATCACGAGTTTTAACTTTGGATACACACAATTTCATCATTATTTCAGATTTTACTTCCCCAAATACACAGGCATACAATAGATCTTGTTCTCCAACGTAAACGGTCCCTAGTAACTAGGGTACATTCGTAAATAAATTGAGCATCATGGCTAGAAGTGACTAAATGTTGCCTAATCTTTCTCATCAAGAAATGACACAATTACAGCAACACAAAAAGGAACTCCACCGGACAAAGTTCAGTGCTCACAAGGAGCCTCATTCAACACACACGGTTCCATTCCCATTCATGCAAAGCACGAAAGTGTAAAACTTGGGAACATACTTGAGAGCAAAGATCACATTCAATCTCATTCAAGGCACGGATGTGAATGCAACGGGATGAAATTACTGAAATGATGCCTGCCCTCGAACTGTGATGATGGACTACCCGACTCACCAATAATATTGGCTTCTGGTGTATTGAAGTACAGGAGCTGCTGGATTTGTGTGTTTTCTTACCCCCTCACCATAGTTTGTCAAATGTTTAAACAACTGAACTTATATTCAAGGTTTGTTTCTCTTCATATGTTTTACTGGTTTACATTTGTCTCAGCAACCTGTTGAATGATTCTTCTGCTTTCAAAACAAAATGACAACAGGATGAATGCACACACTTGAAAATACAATACATGCAATGTTATGCATCATAGTGATGCAACCTCCTTTCAGTTTCATACTGCATGTCAATTGAAATCCTTACTGAAATGTACACCTTCTCAAGATTGCGCTTGACTGGCGTGTCAGGCACTCAATTACAGCTGTTTTATCAAGACAATGTGTTCGTTTTGTAAAATATAGTTCCGGTCTGGTGTGGCACCCCAGCTAACGCACAACGTTGCCACAACGTTGCCACAACGTGGCGTGTTAGCAGGGACTGTCTGCGGCGCGCCGGTGTGTCCCGGACTTTAGAGTAGAGAGACAGTTCAACTGCAAGTATGAGCGGCAGAAACGGATATTGCCTTCCCTTTAAGTAGTGCGTCAGGGACAGCCTCTCTGGCTTACGGCCATACTAGCCTGAATACGCCCGATCTCGTCCGATCTCAGAAGCTAAGCAGGCTCTGGCCTGGTTAGTACTTGGATGGGAGACTGCCTGGGAATACCAGGTGCTGTAAGCTTTTGCATCTTTTACACACCAGAGGGCGACAAATCACGAGTTTTAACTTTGGATACACGCAATTTCATCATTATTTCAGATTTTACTTCCCCAAATACACAGGCATACAATAGATCTTGTTCTCCAACGTAAACGGTCCCTAGTAACTAGCGTACATTCGTAAATAAATTGAGCATCATGGCTAGAAGTGACTAAATGTTGCCTAATCTTTCTCATCAAGAAATGACACAATTACAGCAACACAAAAAGGAACTCCACTGGACAAAGTTCAGTGCTCACAAGGAGCTTCATTCAACACACACGGTTCCATTCCCATTCATGCAAAGCATGAAAGTGTAAAACTTGGAAATATACTTGAGAGTAAAGATCACATTCAATCTCATTCAAGGCACGGATGTGAATGCAACGGGATGAAATTACTGAAATGATGCCTGCCCTCGAACTGTGATGATGGACTGCCCGACTCGCCAATAATATTGGGTTCTGGTGTATTGAAATACAGGAGCTGCTGGATTTGTGTGTTTTCTTACCCCCTCACCATAGTTTGTCAAATGTTTAAACAACTGAACTTATATTCAAGGTTTGTTTCTCTTCATATGTTTTACTGGTTAAATTTGTCTCAGCAACCTGTTGAATGATTCTTCTGCTTTCAAATTAAAATGACAACAGGATGAATGCACACACATGAAAATACAATACATGCAATGTTATGCATCATAGTGATGCAACCTCCTTTCAGTTTCATACTGCATGTCAATTGAAATCCTTACTGAAATGCACACCTTCTCAAGATTGCGCTTGACTGGCGTGTCAGGCACTCAATTACAGCTGTTTTATCAAGACAATGTGTTCGTTTTGTAAAATATAGTTCCGGTCTGGTGTGGCACCCCAGCTAACGCACAACGTTGCCACAACGTTTCGTGTTAGCAGGGACTGTCTACGGCGCGCTGGTGTGTCCCGGACTTTAGAGTAGAGAGACAGTTCAACTGCAAGTATGAGCGGCAGAAACGGATATTGCCTTCCCTTTAAGTAGAGCGTCAGGGACAGCCTCCCTGGCTTACGGCCATACTAGCCTGAATACGCCCGGTCTCGTCCGATCTCGGAAGCTAAGCAGGCTCGGGCCTGGTCAGTACTTGAATGGGAGACCGCCTGGGAATACCAGGTGCTGTAAGCTTTTGCACACCAGAGGGCGACAAATCACGAGTTTTAACTTTGGATACACGCAATTTCATCATTATTTCAGATTTGACTTCCCCAAATACACAGGCATACAATAGATCTTGTTCTCCAACGTAAACGGTCCCTAGTAACTAGGGTACATTCGTAAATAAATTGAGCATCATGGCTAGAAGTGACTAAATGTTGCCTAATCTTTCTCATCGAGAAATGACACAATTACAGCAACACAAAAAGGAACTCCACCGGACAAAGTTCAGTGCTCACAAGGAGCCTCATTCAACACACACGGTTCCATTCCCATTCATGCAAAGCACGAAAGTGTAAAACTTGGGAACATACTTGAGAGCAAGGATCACATTCAATCTCATTCAAGGCACGGATGTGAATGCAACGGGATGAAATTACTGAAATGATGCCTGCCCTCGAGCTGTGATGATGGACTACCCGACTCGCCAATAATATTGGGTTCTGGTGTATTGAAATACAGGAGCTGCTGGATTTGTGTGTTTTCTTACCCCCTCACCATAGTTTGTCAAATGTTTAAACAACTGAACTTATATTCAAGGTTTGTTTCTCTTCATATGTTTTACTGGTTTACATTTGTCTCAGCAACCTGTTGAATGATTCTTCTGCTTTCAAAACAAAATGACAACAGGATGAATGCACACACTTGAAAATACAATACATGCAATGTTATGCATCATAGTGATGCAACCTCCTTTCAGTTTCATACTGCATGTCAATTGAAATCCTTACTGAAATGCACACCTTCTCAAGATTGCGCTTGACTGGCGTGTCAGGCACTCAATTACAGCTGTTTTATCAAGACAATGTGTTCGTATTGTAAAATATAGTTCCGGTCTGGTTTGGCACCCCAGCTAACGCACAACGTTGCCACAACGTTTCGTGTTAGCAGGGACTGTCTGCGGCGCGCTAGTGTGTCCCGGACTTTAGAGTAGAGAGACAGTTCATTTGCAAGTATGAGCGGCAGAAACGGATATTGCCTTCCCTTTAAGTAGAGCGTCAGGGACAGCCTCCCTGGCTTACGGCCATACTAGCCTGAATACGCCCGATCTCGTCAGATCTCGGAAGCTAAGCAGGATCGGGCCTGGTCAGTACTTGGATGGGAGACCGCCTGGGAATACCAGGTGCTGTAAGCTTTTGCATCTTTTACACACCAGAGGGCGACAAATCACGAGTTTTAACTTTGGATACACGCAATTTCATCATTATTTCAGATTTGACTTCCCCAAATACACAGGCATACAATAGATCTTGTTCTCCAACGTAAACGGTCCCTAGTAACTAGGGTACATTCGTAAATAAATTGAGCATCATGGCTAGAAGTGACTAAATGTTGCCTAATCTTTCTCATCGAGAAATGACACAATTACAGCAACACAAAAAGGAACTCCACCGGACAAAGTTCAGTGCTCACAAGGAGCCTCATTCAACACACACGGTTCCATTCCCATTCATGCAAAGCACGAAAGTGTAAATCTTGGGAACATACTTGAGAGCAAAGATCACATTCAATCTCATTCAAGGCACGGATGTGAATGCAACGGGATGAAATTACTGAAATGATGCCTGCCCTCGAACTGTGATGATGGACTACCCGACTCGCCAATAATATTGGGTTCTGGTGTATTGAAATACAGGAGCTGCTGGATTTGTGTGTTTTCTTACCCCCTCACCATAGTTTGTCAAATGTTTAAACAACTGAACTTATATTCAAGGTTTGTTTCTCTTCATATGTTTTACTGGTTTACATTTGTCTCAGCAACCTGTTGAATGATTCTTCTGCTTTCAAAACAAAATGACAACAGGATGAATGCACACACTTGAAAATACAATACATGCAATGTTATGCATCATAGTGATGCAACCTCCTTTCAGTTTCATACTGCATGTCAATTGAAATCCTTACTGAAATGCACACCTTCTCAAGATTGCGCTTGACTGGCGTGTCAGGCACTCAATTACAGCTGTTTTATCAAGACAATGTGTTCGTTTTGTAAAATATAGTTCCGGTCTGGTTTGGCACCCCAGCTAACGCACAACGTTGCCACAACGTTTCGTGTTAGCAGGGACTGTCTGCGGCGCGCTGGTGTGTCCCGGACTTTAGAGTAGAGAGACAGTTCATTTGCAAGTATGAGCGGCAGAAACGGATATTGCCTTCCCTTTAAGTAGAGCGTCAGGGACAGCCTCCCTGGCTTACGGCCATACTAGCCTGAATACGCCCGATCTCGTCCGATCTCGGAAGCTAAGCAGGCTCGGGCCTGGTCAGTATTTGGATGGGAGACCGCCTGGGAATACCAGGTGCTGTAAGCTTTTGCATCTTTTACACACCAGAGGGCGACAAATCACGAGTTTTAACTTTGGATACACGCAATTTCATCATTATTTCAGATTTGACTTCCCCAAATACACAGGCATACAATAGATCTTGTTCTCCAACGTAAACGGTCCCTAGTAACTAGGGTACATTCGTAAATAAATTGAGCATCATGGCTAGAAGTGACTAAATGTTGCCTAATCTTTCTCATCGAGAAATGACACAATTACAGCAACACAAAAAGGAACTCCACCGGACAAAGTTCAGTGCTCACAAGGAGCCTCATTCAACACACACGGTTCCATTCCCATTCATGCAAAGCACGAAAGTGTAAAACTTGGGAACATACTTGAGAGCAAAGATCACATTCAATCTCATTCAAGGCACGGATGTGAATGCAACGGGATGAAATTACTGAAATGATGCCTGCCCTCGAACTGTGATGATGGACTACCCGACTCGCCAATAATATTGGCTTCTGGTGTATTGAAATACAGGAGCTGCTGGATTTGTGTCATTTCTTACCCCCTCACCATAGTTTGTCAAATGTTTAAACAACTGAACTTATATTCAAGGTTTGTTTCTCTTCATATGTTTTACTGGTTTACATTTGTCTCAGCAACCTGTTGAATGATTCTTCTGCTTTCAAAACAAAATGACAACAGGATGAATGCACACACTTGAAAATACAATACATGCAATGTTATGCATCATAGTGATGCAACCTCCTTTCAGTTTCATACTGCATGTCAATTGAAATCCTTACTGAAATGCACACCTTCTCAAGATTGCGCTTGACTGGCGTGTCAGGCACTCAATTACAGCTGTTTTATCAAGACAATGTGTTCGTTTTGTAAAATATAGTTCCGGTCTGGTGTGGCACCCCAGCTAACGCACAACGTTGCCACAATGTTGCCACAACGTGGCGTGTTAGCAGGGACTGTCTGCGGCGCGCTGGTGTGTCCCGGGCTTTAGAGTAGAGAGACAGTTCAACTGTAAGTATGAACGGCAGAAACGGATATTGCCTTCCCTTTAAGTAGAGCGTCAGGGACAGCCTCCCTGGCTTACGGCCATACTAACCTGAATACGCCCGATCTCGTCCGATCTCGGAAGCCAAGCAGGCTCGGGCCTGGTCAGTACTTGGATGGGAGACCTCCTGGGAATACCAGGTGCTGTAAGCTTTTGCATCTTTTACACACCAGAGGGCGACAAATCACGAGTTTTAACTTTGGATACACGCAATTTCATCATTATTTCAGATTTGACTTCCCCAAATACACAGGCATACAATAGATCTTGTTCTCCAACGTAAACGGTCCCTAGTAACTAGGGTACATTCGTAAATAAATTGAGCATCATGGCTAGAAGTGACTAAATGTTGCCTAATCTTTCTCATCGAGAAATGACACAATTACAGCAACACAAAAAGGAACTCCACCGGACAAAGTTCAGTGCTCACAAGGAGCCTCATTCAACACACACGGTTCCATTCCCATTCATGCAAAGCACGAAAGTGTAAAACTTGGGAACATACTTGAGAGCAAAGATCACATTCAATCTCATTCAAGGCACGGATGTGAATGCAACGGGATGAAATTACTGAAATGATGCCTGCCCTCGAACTGTGATGATGGACTACCCGACTCGCCAATAATATTGGGTTCTGGTGTATTGAAATACAGGAGCTGCTGGATTTGTGTGTTTTCTTACCCCCTCACCATAGTTTGTCAAATGTTTAAACAACTGAACTTATATTCAAGGTTTGTTTCTCTTCATATGTTTTACTGGTTTACATTTGTCTCAGCAACCTGTTGAATGATTCTTCTGCTTTCAAAACAAAATGACAACAGGATGAATGCACACACTTGAAAATACAATACATGCAATGTTATGCATCATAGTGATGCAACCTCCTTTCAGTTTCATACTGCATGTCAATTGAAATCCTTACTGAAATGCACACCTTCTCAAGATTGCGCTTGACTGGCGTGTCAGGCACTCAATTACAGCTGTTTTATCAAGACAATGTGTTTTTTTTTGTAAAATATAGTTCCGGTCTGGTGTGGCACCCCAGCTAACGCACAACGTTGCCACAACATGGCGTGTTAGCAGGGACTGTCTGCGGCGCGCTGCTGTGTCCCGGGCTTTAGAGTAGAGAGACAGTTCAACTGTAAGTATGAACGGCAGAAACGGATATTGCCTTCCCTTTAAGTAGAGCATCAGGGACAGCCTCCCTGGCTTACGGCCATACTAGCCTGAATACGCCCGATCTCGTCCGATCTCGGAAACCAAGCAGGCTCGGGCCTGGTCGGTACTTGGATGGGGGACCGCCTGGGAATACCAGGTGCTGTAAGCTTTTGCACCTTTTACACACCAGAGGGCGACAAATCACGAGTTTTAACTTTGGATACACACAATTTCATCATTATTTCAGATTTTACTTCCCCAAATACACAGGCATACAATAGATCTTGTTCTCCAACGTAAACGGTCCCTAGTAACTAGGGTACATTCGTAAATAAATTGAGCATCATGGCTAGAAGTGACTAAATGTTGCCTAATCTTTCTCATCAAGAAATGACACAATTACAGCAACACAAAAAGGAACTCCACCGGACAAAGTTCAGTGCTCACAAGGAGCCTCATTCAACACACACGGTTCCATTCCCATTCATGCAAAGCACGAAAGTGTAAAACTTGGGAACATACTTGAGAGCAAAGATCACATTCAATCTCATTCAAGGCACGGATGTGAATGCAACGGGATGAAATTACTGAAATGATGCCTGCCCTCGAACTGTGATGATGGACTACCCGACTCACCAATAATATTGGCTTCTGGTGTATTGAAGTACAGGAGCTGCTGGATTTGTGTGTTTTCTTACCCCCTCACCATAGTTTGTCAAATGTTTAAACAACTGAACTTATATTCAAGGTTTGTTTCTCTTCATATGTTTTACTGGTTTACATTTGTCTCAGCAACCTGTTGAATGATTCTTCTGCTTTCAAAACAAAATGACAACAGGATGAATGCACACACTTGAAAATACAATACATGCAATGTTATGCATCATAGTGATGCAACCTCCTTTCAGTTTCATACTGCATGTCAATTGAAATCCTTACTGAAATGTACACCTTCTCAAGATTGCGCTTGACTGGCGTGTCAGGCACTCAATTACAGCTGTTTTATCAAGACAATGTGTTCGTTTTGTAAAATATAGTTCCGGTCTGGTGTGGCACCCCAGCTAACGCACAACGTTGCCACAACGTTGCCACAACGTGGCGTGTTAGCAGGGACTGTCTGCGGCGCGCCGGTGTGTCCCGGACTTTAGAGTAGAGAGACAGTTCAACTGCAAGTATGAGCGGCAGAAACGGATATTGCCTTCCCTTTAAGTAGTGCGTCAGGGACAGCCTCTCTGGCTTACGGCCATACTAGCCTGAATACGCCCGATCTTGTCCGATCTCAGAAGCTAAGCAGGCTCTGGCCTGGTTAGTACTTGGATGGGAGACTGCCTGGGAATACCAGGTGCTGTAAGCTTTTGCATCTTTTACACACCAGAGGGCGACAAATCACGAGTTTTAACTTTGGATACACGCAATTTCATCATTATTTCAGATTTTACTTCCCCAAATACACAGGCATACAATAGATCTTGTTCTCCAACGTAAACGGTCCCTAGTAACTAGCGTACATTCGTAAATAAATTGAGCATCATGGCTAGAAGTGACTAAATGTTGCCTAATCTTTCTCATCAAGAAATGACACAATTACAGCAACACAAAAAGGAACTCCACTGGACAAAGTTCAGTGCTCACAAGGAGCTTCATTCAACACACACGGTTCCATTCCCATTCATGCAAAGCATGAAAGTGTAAAACTTGGAAATATACTTGAGAGTAAAGATCACATTCAATCTCATTCAAGGCACGGATGTGAATGCAACGGGATGAAATTACTGAAATGATGCCTGCCCTCGAACTGTGATGATGGACTGCCCGACTCGCCAATAATATTGGGTTCTGGTGTATTGAAATACAGGAGCTGCTGGATTTGTGTGTTTTCTTACCCCCTCACCATAGTTTGTCAAATGTTTAAACAACTGAACTTATATTCAAGGTTTGTTTCTCTTCATATGTTTTACTGGTTAAATTTGTCTCAGCAACCTGTTGAATGATTCTTCTGCTTTCAAATTAAAATGACAACAGGATGAATGCACACACATGAAAATACAATACATGCAATGTTATGCATCATAGTGATGCAACCTCCTTTCAGTTTCATACTGCATGTCAATTGAAATCCTTACTGAAATGCACACCTTCTCAAGATTGCGCTTGACTGGCGTGTCAGGCACTCAATTACAGCTGTTTTATCAAGACAATGTGTTCGTTTTGTAAAATATAGTTCCGGTCTGGTGTGGCACCCCAGCTAACGCACAACGTTGCCACAACGTTTCGTGTTAGCAGGGACTGTCTACGGCGCGCTGGTGTGTCCCGGACTTTAGAGTAGAGAGACAGTTCAACTGCAAGTATGAGCGGCAGAAACGGATATTGCCTTCCCTTTAAGTAGAGCGTCAGGGACAGCCTCCCTGGCTTACGGCCATATTAGCCTGAATACGCCCGGTCTCGTCCGATCTCGGAAGCTAAGCAGGCTCGGGCCTGGTCAGTACTTGAATGGGAGACCGCCTGGGAATACCAGGTGCTGTAAGCTTTTGCACACCAGAGGGCGACAAATCACGAGTTTTAACTTTGGATACACGCAATTTCATCATTATTTCAGATTTTACTTCCCCAAATACACAGGCATACAATAGATCTTGTTCTCCAACGTAAACGGTCCCTAGTAACTAGGGTACATTCGTAAATAAATTGAGCATCATGGCTAGAAGTGACTAAATGTTGCCTAATCTTTCTCATCGAGAAATGACACCATTACAGCAACACAAAAAGGAACTCCACCGGACAAAGTTCAGTGCTCACAAGGAGCCTCATTCAACACACACGGTTCCATTCCCATTCATGCAAAGCACGAAAGTGTAAAACTTGGGAACATACTTGAGAGCAAAGATCACATTCAATCTCATTCAAGGCACGGATGTGAATGCAACGGGATGAAATTACTGAAATAATGCCTGCCCTCGAACTGTGATGATGGACTACCCGACTCGCCAATAATATTGGGTTCCGGTGTATTGAAATACAGGAGCTGCTGGATTTGTGTGTTTTCTTACCCCCTCACCATAGTTTGTCAAATGTTTAAACAACTGAACTTATATTCAAGGTTTGTTTCTCTTCATATGTTTTACTGGTTTACATTTGTCTCAGCAACCTGTTGAATGATTCTTCTGCTTTCAAAACAAAATGACAACAGGATGAATGCACACACTTGAAAATACAATACATGCAATGTTATGCATCATAGTGATGCAACCTCCTTTCAGTTTCATACTGCATGTCAATTGAAATCCTTACTGAAATGCACACCATCTCAAGATTGCGCTTGACTGGCAAGTCAGGCACTCAATTACAGCTGTTTTATCAAGACAATGTGTTCGTTTTGTAAAATATAGTTCCGGTCTGGTGTGGCACCCCAGCTAACCCACAACGTTGCCACAACATGGCGTGTTAGCAGGGACTGTCTGCGGCGCGCTGCTGTGTCCCGGGCTTTAGAGTAGAGAGACAGTTCAACTGTAAGTATGAACGGCAGAAACGGATATTGCCTTCCCTTTAAGTAGAGCATCAGGGACAGCTTCCCTGGCTTACGGCCATACTAGCCTGAATACGCCCGATCTCGTCCGATCTCAGAAGCCAAGCAGGCTCGGGCCTGGTCGGTACTTGGATGGGAGACCGCCTGGGAATACCAGGTGCTGTAAGCTTTTGCACCTTTTACACACCAGAGGGCGACAAATCACGAGTTTTAACTTTTGATACACACAATTTCATCATTATTTCAGATTTGACTTCCCCAAATACACAGGCATACAATAGATCTTGTTCTCCAACGTAAACGGTCCCTAGTAACTAGGGTACATTCGTAAATAAATTGAGCATCATGGCTAGAAGTGACTAAATGTTGCCTAATCTTTCTCATCAAGAAATGACACAATTACAGCAACACAAAAAGGAACTCCACCGGACAAAGTTCAGTGCTCACAAGGAGCCTCATTCAACACACACGGTTCCATTCCCATTCATGCAAAGCACTAAAGTGTAAAACTTGGGAACATACTTGAGAGCAAAGATCACATTCAATCTCATTCAAGGCACGGATGTGAATGCAACGGGATGAAATTACTGAAATGATGCCTGCCCTCGAACTGTGATGATGGACTACCCGACTCACCAATAATATTGGCTTCTGGTGTATTGAAGTACAGGAGCTGCTGGATTTGTGTGTTTTCTTACCCCCTCACCATAGTTTGTCAAATGTTTAAACAACTGAACTTATATTCAAGGTTTGTTTCTCTTCATATGTTTTACTGGTTTACATTTGTCTCAGCAACCTGTTGAATGATTCTTCTGCTTTCAAAACAAAATGACAACAGGATGAATGCACACACTTGAAAATACAATACATGCAATGTTATGCATCATAGTGATGCAACCTCCTTTCAGTTTCATACTGCATGTCAATTGAAATCCTTACTGAAATGTACACCTTCTCAAGATTGCGCTTGACTGGCGTGTCAGGCACTCAATTACAGCTGTTTTATCAAGACAATGTGTTCGTTTTGTAAAATATAGTTCCGGTCTGGTGTGGCACCCCAGCTAACGCACAACGTTGCCACAACGTTGCCACAACGTGGCGTGTTAGCAGGGACTGTCTGCGGCGCGCTGGTGTGTCCCGGGCTTTAGAGTAGAGAGACAGTTCAACTGTAAGTATGATCGGCAGAAACGGATATTGCCTTCCCTTTAAGTAGAGCGTCAGGGACAGCCTCCCTGGCTTACGGCCATACTAGCCTGAATACGCCCGATCTCGACCGATCTCGGAAGCCAGGCAGACTCGGGCCAGGTCAGTACTTGGATGGGAGACCGCCTGGGAATACCAGGTGCTGTAAGCTTTTGCACCTTTTACACACCAGAGGGCGACAAATCACGAGTTTTAACTTTGGATACACACAATTTCATCATTATTTCAGATTTTACTTCCCCAAATACACAGGCATACAATAGATCTTGTTCTCCAACGTAAACGGTCCCTAGTAACTAGGGTACATTCGTAAATTAATTGAGCATCATGGCTAGAAGTGACTCAATGTTGCCTAATCTTTCTCATCAAGAAATGACACAATTACAGCAACACAAAAAGGAACTCCACCGCACAAAGTTCAGTGCTCACAAGGAGACTCATTCAACACACACGGTTCCATTCCCATTCATGCAAAGCACGAAAGTGTAAAACTTGGGAACATACTTGAGAGCAATGATCACATTCAATCTCATTCAAGGCACGGATGTGAATGCAACGGGATGAAATTACTGAAATGCCTGCCCTCGAACTGTGATGATGGACTACCCGACTCGCCAATAATATTGGGTTCTGGTGTATTGAAATACAGGAGCTGCTGGATTTGTGTGTTTTCTTACCCCCTCACCATAGTTTGTCAAATGTTTAAACAACTGAACTTATATTCAAGGTTTGTTTCTCTTCATATGTTTTACTGGTTTACATTTGTCTCAGAAACCTGTTGAATGATTCTTCTGCTTTCAAAACAAAATGACAACAGGATGAATGCACACACTTGAAAATACAATACATGCAATGTTATGCATCATAGTGATGCAACCTCCTTTCAGTTTCATACTGCATGTCAATTGAAATCCTTACTGAAATGCACACCTTCTCAAGATTGCGCTTGACTGGCGTGTCAGGCTCTCGATTACAGCTGTTTTATCAAGACAATGTGTTCGTTTTGTAAAATATAGTTCCGGTCTGGTGTGGCACCCCAGCTAACGCACAACGTTGCCACAACGTGGCGTGTTAGCAGGGACTGTCTGCGGCGCGCTGGTGTGTCCCGGGCTTTAGAGTAGAGAGACAGTTCAACTGTAAGTATGAACGGCAGAAACGGATATTGCCTTCCCTTTAAGTAGAGCGTCAGGAACAGCCTCCCTGGCTTATGGCCATACTAGCCTGAATACGCCCGATCTCGTCCGATCTCGGAAGCCAAGCAGGCTCGGGCCTGGTCAGTACTTGGATGGGAGACCGCCTGGGAATACCAGGTGCTGTAAGCTTTTGCATCTTTTACACACCAGAGGGCGACAAATCACAAGTTTTAACTTTGGATACACGCAATTTCATCATTATTTCAGATTTTACTTCCCCAAATACACAGGCATACAATAGATCTTGTTCTCCAACGTAAACGGTCCCTAGTAACTAGGGTACATTCGTTACTAAATTGAGCATCATGGCTAGAAGGGACTAAATGTTGCCTAATCTTTCTCATCAAGAAATGACACAATTACAGCAACACAAAAAGGAACTCCACCGGACAAAGTTCAGTGCTCACAAGGAGCCTCATTCAACACACACGGTTCCATTCCCATTCATGCAAAGCACGAAAGTGTAAAACTTGGGAACATACTTGAGAGCAAAGATCACATTCAATCTCATTCAAGGCACGGATGAGAATGCAACGGGATGAAATTACTGAAATGATGCCTGCCCTCGAACTGTGATGATGGACTACCCGACTCGCCAATAATATTGGGTTCTGGTGTATTGAAATACAGGAGCTGCTGGATTTGTGTGTTTTCTTACCCCCTCACCATAGTTTGTCAAATGTTTAAACAACTGAACTTATATTCAAGGTTTGTTTCTCTTCATATGTTTTACTGGTTAAATTTGTCTCAGCAACCTGTTGAATGATTCTTCTGCTTTCAAATTAAAATGACAACAGGATGAATGCACACACATGAAAATACAATACATGCAATGTTATGCATCATAGTGATGCAACCTCCTTTCAGTTTCATACTGCATGTCAATTGAAATCCTTACTGAAATGCACACCTTCTCAAGATTGCGCTTGACTGGCGTGTCAGGCACTCAATTACAGCTGTTTTATCAAGACAATGTGTTCGTTTTGTAAAATATAGTTCCGGTCTGGTGTGGCACCCCAGCTAACGCACAACGTTGCCACAACGTTGCCACAACGTGGCGTGTTAGCAGGGACTGTCTGCGGCGCGCCGGTGTGTCCCGGACTTTAGAGTAGAGAGACAGTTCAACTGCAAGTATGAGCGGCAGAAACGGATATTGCCTTCCCTTTAAGTAGTGCGTCAGGGACAGCCTCTCTGGCTTACGGCCATACTAGCCTGAATACGCCCGATCTCGTCCGATCTCAGAAGCTAAGCAGGCTCTGGCCTGGTTAGTACTTGGATGGGAGACTGCCTGGGAATACCAGGTGCTGTAAGCTTTTGCATCTTTTACACACCAGAGGGCGACAAATCACGAGTTTTAACTTTGGATACACGCAATTTCATCATTATTTCAGATTTTACTTCCCCAAATACACAGGCATACAATAGATCTTGTTCTCCAACGTAAACGGTCCCTAGTAACTAGCGTACATTCGTAAATAAATTGAGCATCATGGCTAGAAGTGACTAAATGTTGCCTAATCTTTCTCATCAAGAAATGACACAATTACAGCAACACAAAAAGGAACTCCACTGGACAAAGTTCAGTGCTCACAAGGAGCTTCATTCAACACACACGGTTCCATTCCCATTCATGCAAAGCATGAAAGTGTAAAACTTGGAAATATACTTGAGAGTAAAGATCACATTCAATCTCATTCAAGGCACGGATGTGAATGCAACGGGATGAAATTACTGAAATGATGCCTGCCCTCGAACTGTGATGATGGACTGCCCGACTCGCCAATAATATTGGGTTCTGGTGTATTGAAATACAGGAGCTGCTGGATTTGTGTGTTTTCTTACCCCCTCACCATAGTTTGTCAAATGTTTAAACAACTGAACTTATATTCAAGGTTTGTTTCTCTTCATATGTTTTACTGGTTAAATTTGTCTCAGCAACCTGTTGAATGATTCTTCTGCTTTCAAATTAAAATGACAACAGGATGAATGCACACACATGAAAATACAATACATGCAATGTTATGCATCATAGTGATGCAACCTCCTTTCAGTTTCATACTGCATGTCAATTGAAATCCTTACTGAGATGCACACCTTCTCAAGATTGCGCTTGACTGGCGTGTCAGGCACTCAATTACAGCTGTTTTATCAAGACAATGTGTTCGTTTTGTAAAATATAGTTCCGGTCTGGTGTGGCACCCCAGCTAACGCACAACGTTGCCACAACGTTTCGTGTTAGCAGGGACTGTCTACGGCGCGCTGGTGTGTCCCGGACTTTAGAGTAGAGAGACAGTTCAACAGCAAGTATGAGCGGCAGAAACGGATATTGCCTTCCCTTTAAGTAGAGCGTCAGGGACAGCCTCCCTGGCTTACGGCCATACTAGCCTGAATACGCCCGGTCTCGTCTGATCTCGGAAGCTAAGCAGGCTCGGGCCTGGTCAGTACTTGAATGGGAGACCGCCTGGGAATACCAGGTGCTGTAAGCTTTTGCACACCAGAGGGCGACAAATCACGAGTTTTAACTTTGGATACACGCAATTTCATCATTATTTCAGATTTGACTTCCCCAAATACACAGGCATACAATAGATCTTGTTCTCCAACGTAAACGGTCCCTAGTAACTAGGGTACATTCGTAAATAAATTGAGCATCATGGCTAGAAGTGACTAAATGTTGCCTAATCTTTCTCATCGAGAAATGACACAATTACAGCAACACAAAAAGGAACTCCACCGGACAAAGTTCAGTGCTCACAAGGAGCCTCATTCAACACACACGGTTCCATTCCCATTCATGCAAAGCACGAAAGTGTAAAACTTGGGAACATACTTGAGAGCAAGGATCACATTCAATCTCATTCAAGGCACGGATGTGAATGCAACGGGATGAAATTACTGAAATGATGCCTGCCCTCGAGCTGTGATGATGGACTACCCGACTCGCCAATAATATTGGGTTCTGGTGTATTGAAATACAGGAGCTGCTGGATTTGTGTGTTTTCTTACCCCCTCACCATAGTTTGTCAAATGTTTAAACAACTGAACTTATATTCAAGGTTTGTTTCTCTTCATATGTTTTACTGGTTTACATTTGTCTCAGCAACCTGTTGAATGATTCTTCTGCTTTCAAAACAAAATGACAACAGGATGAATGCACACACTTGAAAATACAATACATGCAATGTTATGCATCATAGTGATGCAACCTCCTTTCAGTTTCATACTGCATGTCAATTGAAATCCTTACTGAAATGCACACCTTCTCAAGATTGCGCTTGACTGGCGTGTCAGGCACTCAATTACAGCTGTTTTATCAAGACAATGTGTTCGTATTGTAAAATATAGTTCCGGTCTGGTTTGGCACCCCAGCTAACGCACAACGTTGCCACAACGTTTCGTGTTAGCAGGGACTGTCTGCGGCGCGCTAGTGTGTCCCGGACTTTAGAGTAGAGAGACAGTTCATTTGCAAGTATGAGCGGCAGAAACGGATATTGCCTTCCCTTTAAGTAGAGCGTCAGGGACAGCCTCCCTGGCTTACGGCCATACTAGCCTGAATACGCCCGATCTCGTCAGATCTCGGAAGCTAAGCAGGATCGGGCCTGGTCAGTACTTGGATGGGAGACCGCCTGGGAATACCAGGTGCTGTAAGCTTTTGCATCTTTTACACACCAGAGGGCGACAAATCACGAGTTTTAACTTTGGATACACGCAATTTCATCATTATTTCAGATTTGACTTCCCCAAATACACAGGCATACAATAGATCTTGTTCTCCAACGTAAACGGTCCCTAGTAACTAGGGTACATTCGTAAATAAATTGAGCATCATGGCTAGAAGTGACTAAATGTTGCCTAATCTTTCTCATCGAGAAATGACACAATTACAGCAACACAAAAAGGAACTCCACCGGACAAAGTTCAGTGCTCACAAGGAGCCTCATTCAACACACACGGTTCCATTCCCATTCATGCAAAGCACGAAAGTGTAAATCTTGGGAACATACTTGAGAGCAAAGATCACATTCAATCTCATTCAAGGCACGGATGTGAATGCAACGGGATGAAATTACTGAAATGATGCCTGCCCTCGAACTGTGATGATGGACTACCCGACTCGCCAATAATATTGGGTTCTGGTGTATTGAAATACAGGAGCTGCTGGATTTGTGTGTTTTCTTACCCCCTCACCATAGTTTGTCAAATGTTTAAACAACTGAACTTATATTCAAGGTTTGTTTCTCTTCATATGTTTTACTGGTTTACATTTGTCTCAGCAACCTGTTGAATGATTCTTCTGCTTTCAAAACAAAATGACAACAGGATGAATGCACACACTTGAAAATACAATACATGCAATGTTATGCATCATAGTGATGCAACCTCCTTTCAGTTTCATACTGCATGTCAATTGAAATCCTTACTGAAATGCACACCTTCTCAAGATTGCGCTTGACTGGCGTGTCAGGCACTCAATTACAGCTGTTTTATCAAGACAATGTGTTCGTTTTGTAAAATATAGTTCCGGTCTGGTTTGGCACCCCAGCTAACGCACAACGTTGCCACAACGTTTCGTGTTAGCAGGGACTGTCTGCGGCGCGCTGGTGTGTCCCGGACTTTAGAGTAGAGAGACAGTTCATTTGCAAGTATGAGCGGCAGAAACGGATATTGCCTTCCCTTTAAGTAGAGCGTCAGGGACAGCCTCCCTGGCTTACGGCCATACTAGCCTGAATACGCCCGATCTCGTCCGATCTCGGAAGCTAAGCAGGCTCGGGCCTGGTCAGTACTTGGATGGGAGACTGCCTGGGAATACCAGGTGCTGTAAGCTTTTGCATCTTTTACACACCAGAGGGCGACAAATCACGAGTTTTAACTTTGGATACACGCAATTTCATCATTATTTCAGATTTGACTTCCCCAAATACACAGGCATACAATAGATCTTGTTCTCCAACGTAAACGGTCCCTAGTAACTAGGGTACATTCGTAAATAAATTGAGCATCATGGCTAGAAGTGACTAAATGTTGCCTAATCTTTCTCATCGAGAAATGACACAATTACAGCAACACAAAAAGGAACTCCACCGGACAAAGTTCAGTGCTCACAAGGAGCCTCATTCAACACACACGGTTCCATTCCCATTCATGCAAAGCACGAAAGTGTAAAACTTGGGAACATACTTGAGAGCAAAGATCACATTCAATCTCATTCAAGGCACGGATGTGAATGCAACGGGATGAAATTACTGAAATGATGCCTGCCCTCGAACTGTGATGATGGACTACCCGACTCGCCAATAATATTGGCTTCTGGTGTATTGAAATACAGGAGCTGCTGGATTTGTGTCATTTCTTACCCCCTCACCATAGTTTGTCAAATGTTTAAACAACTGAACTTATATTCAAGGTTTGTTTCTCTTCATATGTTTTACTGGTTTACATTTGTCTCAGCAACCTGTTGAATGATTCTTCTGCTTTCAAAACAAAATGACAACAGGATGAATGCACACACTTGAAAATACAATACATGCAATGTTATGCATCATAGTGATGCAACCTCCTTTCAGTTTCATACTGCATGTCAATTGAAATCCTTACTGAAATGCACACCTTCTCAAGATTGCGCTTGACTGGCGTGTCAGGCACTCAATTACAGCTGTTTTATCAAGACAATGTGTTCGTTTTGTAAAATATAGTTCCGGTCTGGTGTGGCACCCCAGCTAACGCACAACGTTGCCACAATGTTGCCACAACGTGGCGTGTTAGCAGGGACTGTCTGCGGCGCGCTGGTGTGTCCCGGGCTTTAGAGTAGAGAGACAGTTCAACTGTAAGTATGAACGGCAGAAACGGATATTGCCTTCCCTTTAAGTAGAGCGTCAGGGACAGCCTCCCTGGCTTACGGCCATACTAACCTGAATACGCCCGATCTCGTCCGATCTCGGAAGCCAAGCAGGCTCGGGCCTGGTCAGTACTTGGATGGGAGACCGCCTGGGAATACCAGGTGCTGTAAGCTTTTGCATCTTTTACACACCAGAGGGCGACAAATCACGAGTTTTAACTTTGGATACACGCAATTTCATCATTATTTCAGATTTGACTTCCCCAAATACACAGGCATACAATAGATCTTGTTCTCCAACGTAAACGGTCCCTAGTAACTAGGGTACATTCGTAAATAAATTGAGCATCATGGCTAGAAGTGACTAAATGTTGCCTAATCTTTCTCATCGAGAAATGACACAATTACAGCAACACAAAAAGGAACTCCACCGGACAAAGTTCAGTGCTCACAAGGAGCCTCATTCAACACACACGGTTCCATTCCCATTCATGCAAAGCACGAAAGTGTAAAACTTGGGAACATACTTGAGAGCAAAGATCACATTCAATCTCATTCAAGGCACGGATGTGAATGCAACGGGATGAAATTACTGAAATGATGCCTGCCCTCGAACTGTGATGATGGACTACCCGACTCGCCAATAATATTGGGTTCTGGTGTATTGAAATACAGGAGCTGCTGGATTTGTGTGTTTTCTTACCCCCTCACCATAGTTTGTCAAATGTTTAAACAACTGAACTTATATTCAAGGTTTGTTTCTCTTCATATGTTTTACTGGTTTACATTTGTCTCAGCAACCTGTTGAATGATTCTTCTGCTTTCAAAACAAAATGACAACAGGATGAATGCACACACTTGAAAATACAATACATGCAATGTTATGCATCATAGTGATGCAACCTCCTTTCAGTTTCATACTGCATGTCAATTGAAATCCTTACTGAAATGCACACCTTCTCAAGATTGCGCTTGACTGGCGTGTCAGGCACTCAATTACAGCTGTTTTATCAAGACAATGTGTTTTTTTTTGTAAAATATAGTTCCGGTCTGGTGTGGCACCCCAGCTAACGCACAACGTTGCCACAACATGGCGTGTTAGCAGGGACTGTCTGCGGCGCGCTGCTGTGTCCCGGGCTTTAGAGTAGAGAGACAGTTCAACTGTAAGTATGAACGGCAGAAACGGATATTGCCTTCCCTTTAAGTAGAGCATCAGGGACAGCCTCCCTGGCTTACGGCCATACTAGCCTGAATACGCCCGATCTCGTCCGATCTCGGAAACCAAGCAGGCTCGGGCCTGGTCGGTACTTGGATGGGGGACCGCCTGGGAATACCAGGTGCTGTAAGCTTTTGCACCTTTTACACACCAGAGGGCGACAAATCACGAGTTTTAACTTTGGATACACACAATTTCATCATTATTTCAGATTTTACTTCCCCAAATACACAGGCATACAATAGATCTTGTTCTCCAACGTAAACGGTCCCTAGTAACTAGGGTACATTCGTAAATAAATTGAGCATCATGGCTAGAAGTGACTAAATGTTGCCTAATCTTTCTCATCGAGAAATGACACAATTACAGCAACACAAAAAGGAACTCCACCGGACAAAGTTCAGTGCTCACAAGGAGCCTCATTCAACACACACGGTTCCATTCCCATTCATGCAAAGCACGAAAGTGTAAAACTTGGGAACATACTTGAGAGCAAAGATCACATTCAATCTCATTCAAGGCACGGATGTGAATGCAACGGGATGAAATTACTGAAATGATGCCTGCCCTCGAACTGTGATGATGGACTACCCGACTCGCCAATAATATTGGCTTCTGGTGTATTGAAATACAGGAGCTGCTGGATTTGTGTCATTTCTTACCCCCTCACCATAGTTTGTCAAATGTTTAAACAACTGAACTTATATTCAAGGTTTGTTTCTCTTCATATGTTTTACTGGTTTACATTTGTCTCAGCAACCTGTTGAATGATTCTTCTGCTTTCAAAACAAAATGACAACAGGATGAATGCACACACTTGAAAATACAATACATGCAATGTTATGCATCATAGTGATGCAACCTCCTTTCAGTTTCATACTGCATGTCAATTGAAATCCTTACTGAAATGCACACCTTCTCAAGATTGCGCTTGACTGGCGTGTCAGGCACTCAATTACAGCTGTTTTATCAAGACAATGTGTTCGTTTTGTAAAATATAGTTCCGGTCTGGTGTGGCACCCCAGCTAACGCACAACGTTGCCACAACGTTGCCACAACGTGGCGTGTTAGCAGGGACTGTCTGCGGCGCGCCGGTGTGTCCCGGACTTTAGAGTAGAGAGACAGTTCAACTGCAAGTATGAGCGGCAGAAACGGATATTGCCTTCCCTTTAAGTAGTGCGTCAGGGACAGCCTCTCTGGCTTACGGCCATACTAGCCTGAATACGCCCGATCTCGTCCGATCTCGGAAGCTAAGCAGGCTCGGGCCTGGTCAGTACTTGAATGGGAGACTGCCTGGGAATACCAGGTGCTGTAAGCTTTTGCACACCAGAGGGCGACAAATCACGAGTTTTAACTTTGGATACACGCAATTTCATCATTATTTCAGATTTGACTTCCCCAAATACACAGGCATACAATAGATCTTGTTCTCCAACGTAAACGGTCCCTAGTAACTAGGGTACATTCGTAAATAAATTGAGCATCATGGCTAGAAGTGACTAAATGTTGCCTAATCTTTCTCATCGAGAAATGACACAATTACAGCAACACAAAAAGGAACTCCACCGGACAAAGTTCAGTGCTCACAAGGAGCCTCATTCAACACACACGGTTCCATTCCCATTCATGCAAAGCACGAAAGTGTAAAACTTGGGAACATACTTGAGAGCAAGGATCACATTCAATCTCATTCAAGGCACGGATGTGAATGCAACGGGATGAAATTACTGAAATGATGCCTGCCCTCGAGCTGTGATGATGGACTACCCGACTCGCCAATAATATTGGGTTCTGGTGTATTGAAATACAGGAGCTGCTGGATTTGTGTGTTTTCTTACCCCCTCACCATAGTTTGTCAAATGTTTAAACAACTGAACTTATATTCAAGGTTTGTTTCTCTTCATATGTTTTACTGGTTTACATTTGTCTCAGCAACCTGTTGAATGATTCTTCTGCTTTCAAAACAAAATGACATCAGGATGAATGCACACACTTGAAAATACAATACATGCAATGTTATGCATCATAGTGATGCAACCTCCTTTCAGTTTCATACTGCATGTCAATTGAAATCCTTACTGAAATGCACACCTTCTCAAGATTGCGCTTGACTGGCGTGTCAGGCACTCAATTACAGCTGTTTTATCAAGACAATGTGTTCGTTTTGTAAAATATAGTTCCGGTCTGGTGTGGCACCCCAGCTAACGCACAACGTTGTCACAATGTTGCCACAACGTGGCGTGTTAGCAGGGACTGTCTGCGGCGCGCTGGTGTGTCCCGGGCTTTAGAGTAGAGAGACAGTTCAACTGTAAGTATGAACGGCAGAAACGGATATTGCCTTCCCTTTAAGTAGAGCGTCAGGGACAGCCTCCCTGGCTTACGGCCATACTAACCTGAATACGCCCGATCTCGTCCGATCTCGGAAGCCAAGCAGGCTCGGGCCTGGTCAGTACTTGGATGGGAGACCGCCTGGGAATACCAGGTGCTGTAAGCTTTTGCATCTTTTACACACCAGAGGGCGACAAATCACGAGTTTTAACTTTGGATACACGCAATTTCATCATTATTTCAGATTTGACTTCCCCAAATACACAGGCATACAATAGATCTTGTTCTCCAACGTAAACGGTCCCTAGTAACTAGGGTACATTCGTAAATAAATTGAGCATCATGGCTAGAAGTGACTAAATGTTGCCTAATCTTTCTCATCGAGAAATGACACAATTACAGCAACACAAAAAGGAACTCCACCGGACAAAGTTCAGTGCTCACAAGGAGCCTCATTCAACACACACGGTTCCATTCCCATTCATGCAAAGCACGAAAGTGTAAAACTTGGGAACATACTTGAGAGCAAAGATCACATTCAATCTCATTCAAGGCACGGATGTGAATGCAACGGGATGAAATTACTGAAATGATGCCTGCCCTCGAACTGTGATGATGGACTACCCGACTCGCCAATAATATTGGGTTCTGGTGTATTGAAATACAGGAGCTGCTGGATTTGTGTGTTTTCTTACCCCCTCACCATAGTTTGTCAAATGTTTAAACAACTGAACTTATATTCAAGGTTTGTTTCTCTTCATATGTTTTACTGGTTTACATTTGTCTCAGCAACCTGTTGAATGATTCTTCTGCTTTCAAAACAAAATGACAACAGGATGAATGCACACACTTGAAAATACAATACATGCAATGTTATGCATCATAGTGATGCAACCTCCTTTCAGTTTCATACTGCATGTCAATTGAAATCCTTACTGAAATGCACACCTTCTCAAGATTGCGCTTGAATGGCGTGTCAGGCACTCAATTACAGCTGTTTTATCAAGACAATGTGTTCGTTTTGTAATACATAGGTCTGGTGTGGCACCCCAGCTAACGCACAACGTTGCCACAAAGTTTCGTGTTAGCAGGGACTGTCTGCGGCGTGCTGGTGTGTCCCGGACTTTAGAGTAGAGAGACAGTTCAACTGTAAGTATGAGCGGCAGAAACGGATATTGCCTTCCCTTTAAGTAGAGCGTCAGGGACAGCCTCCCTGGCTTACGGCCATACTAGCCTGAATACGCCCGATCTCGTCCGATCTCGGAAACTAAGCAGGCTCGGGCCTGGTCAGTACTTGGATGGGAGACCGCCTGGGAATACCAGGTGCTGTAAGCTTTTGCATCTTTTACACACCAGAGGGCGACAAATCACGAGTTTTAACTTTGGATACACGCAATTTCATCATTATTTCAGATTTGACTTCCCCAAATACACAGGCATACAATAGATCTTGTTCTCCAATGTAAACGGTCCCTAGTAACTAGGGTACATTCGTAAATAAATTGAGCATCATGGCTAGAAGTGACTAAATGTTGCCTAATCTTTCTCATCGAGAAATGACACAATTACAGCAACACAAAAAGGAACTCCACCGGACAAAGTTCAGTGCTCACAAGGAGCCTCATTCAACACACACGGTTCCATTCCCATTCATGCAAAGCACGAAAGTGTAAAACTTGGGAACATACTTGAGAGCAAAGATCACATTCAATCTCATTCAAGGCACGGATGTGAATGCAACGGGATGAAATTACTGAAATGATGCCTGCCCTCGAACTGTGATGATGGACTACCCGACTCGCCAATAATATTGGGTTCTGGTGTATTGAAATACAGGAGCTGCTGGATTTGTGTGTTTTCTTACCCCCTCACCATAGTTTGTCAAATGTTTAAACAACTGAACTTATATTCAAGGTTTGTTTCTCTTCATATGTTTTACTGGTTTACATTTGTCTCAGCAACCTGTTGAATGATTCTTCTGCTTTCAAAACAAAATGACAACAGGATGAATGCACACACTTGTAAAAACAATACATGCAATGTTATGCATCATAGTGATGCAACCTCCTTTCAGTTTCATACTGCATGTCAATTGAAATCCTTACTGAAATGCACACCTTCTCAAGATTGCGCTTGACTGGCGTGTCAGGCACTCAATTACAGCTGTTTTATCAAGACAATGTGTTCGTTTTGTAATATATAGTTCCGGTCTGGTGTGGCACCCCAGCTAACGCACAACGTTGCCACAACGTTTCGTGTTAGCAGGGACTGTCTGCGGCGCGCTGGTGTGTCCCGGACTTTAGAGTAGAGAGACAGTTCAATTGCAAGTATGAGCGGCAGAAACGGATATTGCCTTCCCTTTAAGTAGAGCGTCAGGGACAGCCTCTCTGGCTTACGGCCATACTAGCCTGAATACGCCCGATCTCATCCGATCTCGGAAGCTAAGCAGGCTCGGGCCTGGTCAGTACTTGGATGGGAGACCGCCTGGGAATACCAGGTGCTGTAAGCTTTTGCATCTTTTACACACCAGAGGGCGACAAATCACGAGTTTTAACTTTGGATACACGCAATTTCATCATTATTTCAGATTTGACTTCCCCAAATACACAGGCATACAATAGATCTTGTTCTCCAACGTAAACGGTCCCTAGTAACTAGTGTACATTCGTAAATAAATTGAGCATCATGGCTAGAAGTGACTAAATGTTGCCTAATCTTTCTCATCGAGAAATGACACAATTACAGCAACACAAAAAGGAACTCCACCGGACAAAGTTCAGTGCTCACAAGGAGCCTCATTCAACACACACGGTTCCATTCCCATTCATGCAAAGCACGAAAGTGTAAAACTTGGGAACATACTTGAGAGCAAAGATCACATTCAATCTCATTCAAGGCACGGATGTGAATGCAACGGGATGAAATTACTGAAATGATGCCTGCCCTCGAACTGTGATGATGGACTACCCGACTCGCCAATAATATTGGGTTCTGGTGTATTGAAATACAGGAGCTGCTGGATTTGTGTGTTTTCTTACCCCCTCACCATAGTTTGTCAAATGTTTAAACAACTGAACTTATATTCAAGGTTTGTTTCTCTTCATATGTTTTACTGGTTTACATTTGTCTCAGCAACCTCAGCAAAAATGATTCTTCTACTTTCAAAACAAAATGACAACAGGATGAATGCACACACTTGAAAATACAATACATGCAATGTTATGCATCATAGTGATGCAACCTCCTTTCAGTTTCATACTGCATGTCAATTGAAATCCTTACTGAAATGCACACCTTCTCAAGATTGCGCTTGACTGGCGTGTCAGGCACTCAATTACAGCTGTTTTATCAAGACAATGTGTTCGTTTTGTAATATATAGTTCCGGTCTGGTGTGGCACCCCAGCTAATGCACAACGTTGCCACAACGTTTCGTGTTAGCAGGGACTGTCTGCGGCGCGCTGGTGTGTCCCGGACTTTAGAGTAGAGAGACAGTTAAACTGCAAGTATGAGCGGCAGAAACGGATATTGCCTTCCCTTTAAGTAGAGCGTCAGGGACAGCCTCCCTGGCTTACGGCCATACTAGCCTGAATACGCCCGATCTCGTCCGATCTCGGAAGCTAAGCAGGCTCGGGCCTGGTCAGTACTTGGATGGGAGACCGCCTGGGAATACCAGGTGCTGTAAGCTTTTGCATCTTTTACACACCAGAGGGCGACAAATCACGAGTTTTAACTTTGGATACACGCAATTTCATCATTATTTCAGATTTGACTTCCCCAAATACACAGGCATACAATAGATCTTGTTCTCCAACGTAAACGGTCCCTAGTAACTAGGGTACATTCGTAAATAAATTGAGCATCATGGCTAGAAGTGACTAAATGTTGCCTAATCTTTCTCATCGAGAAATTACACAATTACAGCAACACAAAAAGGAACTCCACCGGACAAAGTTCAGTGCTCACAAGGAGCCTCATTCAACACACACGGTTCCATTCCCATTCATGCAAAGCACGAAAGTGTAAAACTTGGGAACATACTTGAGAGCAAAGATCACATTCAATCTCATTCAAGGCACGGATGTGAATGCAACGGGATGAAATTACTGAAATGATGCCTGCCCTCGAACTGTGATGATGGACTACCCGACTCGCCAATAATATTGGGTTCTGGTGTATTGAAATACAGGAGCTGCTGGATTTGTGTGTTTTCTTACCCCCTCACCATAGTTTGTCAAATGTTTAAACAACTGAACTTATATTCAAGGTTTGTTTCTCTTCATATGTTTTACTGGTTTACATTTGTCTCAGCAACCTGTTGAATGATTCTTCTGCTTTCAAAACAAAATGACAACAGGATGAATGCACACACTTGAAAATACAATACATGCAATGTTATGCATCATAGTGATGCAACCTCCTTTCAGTTTCATACTGCATGTCAATTGAAATCCTTACTGAAATGCACACCTTCTCAAGATTGCGCTTGACTGGCGTGTCAGGCACTCAATTACAGCTGTTTTATCAAGACAATGTGTTCGTTTTGTAATATATAGTTCCGGTCTGGTGTGGCACCCCAGCTAACGCACAACGTTGCCACAACGTTTCGTGTTAGCAGGGACTGTCTGCGGCGCGCTGGTGTGTCCCGGACTTTAGAGTAGAGAGACAGTTCAACTGCAAGTATGAGCGGCAGAAACGGATATTGCCTTCCCTTTAAGTAGAGCGTCAGGGACAGCCTCCCTGGCTTACGGCCATACTAGCCTGAATACGCCCGATCTCGTCCGATCTCGGAAGCTAAGCAGGCTCGGGCCTGGTCAGTACTTGGATGGGAGACCACCTGGGAAAACCAGGTGCTGTAAGCTTTTGCATCTTTTACACACCAGAGGGCGACAAATCACGAGTTTTAACTTTGGATACACGCAATTTCATCATTATTTCAGATTTGACTTCCCCAAATACACAGGCATACAATAGATCTTGTTCTCCAACGTAAACGGTCCCTAGTAACTAGGGTACATTCGTAAATAAATTGAGCATCATGGCTAGAAGTGACTAAATGTTGCCTAATCTTTCTCATCGAGAAATGACACAATTACAGCAACACAAAAAGGAACTCCACCGGACAGAGTTCAGTGCTCACAAGGAGCCTCATTCAACACACACGGTTCCATTCCCATTCATGCAAAGCACGAAAGTGTAAAACTTGGGAACATACTTGAGAGCAAAGATCACATTCAATCTCATTCAAGGCACGGATGTGAATGCAACGGGATGAAATTACTGAAATGATGCCTGCCCTCGAACTGTGATGATGGACTACCCGACTCGCCAATAATATTGGGTTCTGGTGTATTGAAATACAGGAGCTGCTGGATTTGTGTGTTTTCTTACCCCCTCACCATAGTTTGTCAAATGTTTAAACAACTGAACTTATATTCAAGGTTTGTTTCTCTTCATATGTTTTACTGGTTTACATTTGTCTCAGCAACCTGTTGAATGATTCTTCTGCTTTCAAAACAAAATGACAACAGGATGAATGCACACACTTGAAAATACAATACATGCAATGTTATGCATCATAGTGATGCAACCTCCTTTCAGTTTCATACTGCATGTCAATTGAAATCCTTACTGAAATGCACACCTTCTCAAGATTGCGCTTGACTGGCGTGTCAGGCACTCAATTACAGCTGTTTTATCAAGAGAATGTGTTCGTTTTGTAATATATAGTTCCGGTCTGGTGTGGCACCCCAGCTAACGCACAACGTTGCCACAATGTTGCCACAACGTGGCGTGTTAGCAGGGACTGTCTGCGGCGCGCTGGTGTGTCCCGGGCTTTAGAGTAGAGAGACAGTTCAACTGTAAGTATGAACGGCAGAAACGGATATTGCCTTCCCTTTAAGTAGAGCGTCAGGGACAGCCTCCCTGGCTTACGGCCATACTAGCCTGAATACGCCCGATCTCGTCCGATCTCGGAAACTAAGCAGGCTCGGGCCTGGTCAGTACTTGGATGGGAGACCGCCTGGGAATACCAGGTGCTGTAAGCTTTTGCATCTTTTACACACCAGAGGGCGACAAATCACGAGTTTTAACTTTGGATACACGCAATTTCATCATTATTTCAGATTTGACTTCCCCAAATACACAGGCATACAATAGATCTTGTTCTCCAACGTAAACGGTCCCTAGTAACTAGGGTACATTCATAAATAAATTGAGCATCATGGCTAGAAGTGACTAAATGTTGCCTAATCTTTCTCATCGAGAAATGACACAATTACAGCAACACAAAAAGGAACTCCACCGGACAAAGTTCAGTGCTCACAAGGAGCCTCATTCAACACACACGGTTCCATTCCCATTCATGCAAAGCACGAAAGTGTAAAACTTGGGAACATACTTGAGAGCAAAGATCACATTCAATCTCATTCAAGGCACGGATGTGAATGCAACGGGATGAAATTACTGAAATGATGCCTGCCCTCGAACTGTGATGATGGACTACCCGACTCGCCAATAATATTGGGTTCTGGTGTATTGAAATACAGGAGCTGCTGGATTTGTGTGTTTTCTTACCCCCTCACCATAGTTTGTCAAATGTTTAAACAACTGAACTTATATTCAAGGTTTGTTTCTCTTCATATGTTTTACTGGTTTACATTTGTCTCAGCAACCTCAGCAAAAATGATTCTTCTACTTTCAAAACAAAATGACAACAGGATGAATGCACACACTTGAAAATACAATACATGCAATGTTATGCATCATAGTGATGCAACCTCCTTTCAGTTTCATACTGCATGTCAATTGAAATCCTTACTGAAATGCACACCTTCTCAAGATTGCGCTTGACTGGCGTGTCAGGCACTCAATTACAGCTGTTTTATCAAGACAATGTGTTCGTTTTGTAATATATAGTTCCGGTCTGGTGTGGCACCCCAGCTAACGCACAACGTTGCCACAACGTTTCGTGTTAGCAGGGACTGTCTGCGGCGCGCTGGTGTGTCCCGGACTTTAGAGTAGAGAGACAGTTCAACTGCAAGTATGAGCGGCAGAAACGGATATTGCCTTCCCTTTAAGTAGAGCGTCAGGGACAGCCTCCCTGGCTTACGGCCATACTAGCCTGAATACGCCCGATCTCGTCCGATCTCGGAAGCTAAGCAGGCTCGGGCCTGGTCAGTACTTGGATGGGAGACCGCCTGGGAATACCAGGTGCTGTAAGCTTTTGCATCTTTTACACACCAGAGGGCGACAAATCACGAGTTTTAACTTTGGATACTCGCAATTTCATCATTATTTCAGATTTGACTTCCCCAAATACACAGGCATACAATAGATCTTGTTCTCCAACGTAAACGGTCCCTAGTAACTAGGGTACATTCGTAAATAAATTGAGCATCATGGCTAGAAGTGACTAAATGTTGCCTAATCTTTCTCATCGAGAAATGACACAATTACAGCAACACAAAAAGGAACTCCACCGGACAAAGTTCAGTGCTCACAAGGAGCCTCATTCAACACACACGGTTCCATTCCCATTCATGCAAAGCACGAAAGTGTAAAACTTGGGAACATACTTGAGAGCAAAGATCACATTCAATCTCATTCAAGGCACGGATGTGAATGCAACGGGATGAAATTACTGAAATGATGCCTGCCCTCGAACTGTGATGATGGACTACCCGACTCGCCAATAATATTGGGTTCTGGTGTATTGAAATACAGGAGCTGCTGGATTTGTGTGTTTTCTTACCCCCTCACCATAGTTTGTCAAATGTTTAAACAACTGAACTTATATTCAAGGTTTGTTTCTCTTCATATGTTTTACTGGTTTACATTTGTCTCAGCAACCTGTTGAATGATTCTTCTGCTTTCAAAACAAAATGACAACAGGATGAATGCACACACTTGAAAATACAATACATGCAATGTTATGCATCATAGTGATGCAACCTCCTTTCAGTTTCATACTGCATGTCAATTGAAATCCTTACTGAAATGCACACCTTCTCAAGATTGCGCTTGACTGGCGTGTCAGGCACTCAATTACAGCTGTTTTATCAAGACAATGTGTTCGTTTTGTAATATATAGTTCCGGTCTGGTGTGGCACCCCAGCTAACGCACAACGTTGCCACAACGTTTCGTGTTAGCAGGGACTGTCTGCGGCGCGCTGGTGTGTCCCGGACTTTAGAGTAGAGAGACAGTTCAACTGCAAGTATGAGCGGCAGAAACGGATATTGCCTTCCCTTTAAGTAGAGCGTCAGGGACAGCCTCCCTGGCTTACGGCCATACTAGCCTGAATACGCCTGATCTCGTCCGATCTCGGAAGCTAAGCAGGCTCGGGCCTGGTCAGTACTTGGATGGGAGACCACCTGGGAAAACCAGGTGCTGTAAGCTTTTGCATCTTTTACACACCAGAGGGCGACAAATCACGAGTTTTAACTTTGGATACACGCAATTTCATCATTATTTCAGATTTGACTTCCCCAAATACACAGGCATACAATAGATCTTGTTCTCCAACGTAAACGGTCCCTAGTAACTAGGGTACATTCGTAAATAAATTGAGCATCATGGCTAGAAGTGACTAAATGTTGCCTAATCTTTCTCATCGAGAAATGACACAATTACAGCAACACAAAAAGGAACTCCACCGGACAGAGTTCAGTGCTCACAAGGAGCCTCATTCAACACACACGGTTCCATTCCCATTCATGCAAAGCACGAAAGTGTAAAACTTGGGAACATACTTGAGAGCAAAGATCACATTCAATCTCATTCAAGGCACGGATGTGAATGCAACGGGATGAAATTACTGAAATGATGCCTGCCCTCGAACTGTGATGATGGACTACCCGACTCGCCAATAATATTGGGTTCTGGTGTATTGAAATACAGGAGCTGCTGGATTTGTGTGTTTTCTTACCCCCTCACCATAGTTTGTCAAATGTTTAAACAACTGAACTTATATTCAAGGTTTATTTCTCTTCATATGTTTTACTGGTTTACATTTGTCTCAGCAATCTGTTGAATGATTCTTCTGCTTTCAAAACAAAATGACAACAGGATGAATGCACACACTTGAAAATACAATACATGCAATGTTATGCATCATAGTGATGCAACCTCCTTTCAGTTTCATACTGCATGTCAATTGATATCCTTACTGAAATGCACACCTTCTCAAGATTGCGCTTGACTGGCGTGTCAGGCACTCAATTACAGCTGTTTTATCAAGACAATGTGTTCGTTTTGTAAAATATAGTTCCGGTCTGGTGTGGCACCCCAGCTAACGCACAACGTTGCCACAACGTGGCATATTAGCAGGGACTGTCTGCGGCGCGCTGGTGTGTCCCGGGCTTTAGAGTAGAGAGACAGTTCAACTGTAAGTATGAACGGCAGAAACGGATATTGCCATCCCTTTAAGTAGAGCGTCAGGGACAGCCTCCCTGGCTTACGGCCATACTAGCCTGAATACGCCCGATCTCGTCCGATCTCGGAAGCTAAGCAGGCTCGGGCCTGGTCAGTACTTGGATGGGAGACCGCCTGGGGAATACCAGGTGCTGTAAGCTTTTGCATCTTTTACACACCAGAGCGCGACAAATCACGAGTTTTAACTTTGGATACACGCAATTTCATCATTATTTCAGATTTGACTTCCCCAAATACACAGGCATACAATAGATCTTGTTCTCCAACGTAAACGGTCCCTAGTAACTAGGGTACATTCGTAAATAAATTGAGCATCATGGCTAGAAGTGACTAAATGTTGCCTAATCTTTCTCATCGAGAAATGACACAATTACAGCAACACAAAAAGGAACTCCACCGGACAAAGATCAGTGCTCACAAGGAGCCTCATTCAACACACACGGTTCCATTCCCATTCATGCAAAGCACGAAAATGTAAAACTTGGGAACATACTTGAGAGCAAAGATCACATTCAATCTCATTCAAGGCACGGATGTGAATGCAACGGGATGAAATTACTGAAATGATGCCTGCCCTCGAACTGTGATGATGGACTACCCGACTCGCCAATAATATTGGGTTCTGGTGTATTGAAATACAGGAGCTGCTGGATTTGTGTGTTTTCTTACCCCCTCACCATAGTTTGTCAAATGTTTAAACAACTGAACTTATATTCAAGGTTTGTTTCTCTTCATATGTTTTACTGGTTTACATTTGTCTCAGCAACCTGTTGAATGATTCTTCTGCTTTCAAAACAAAATGACAACAGGATGAATGCACACACTTGAAAATACAATACATGCAATGTTATGCATCATAGTGATGCAACCTCCTTTCAGTTTCATACTGCACGTCAATTGAAATCCTTACTGAAATGCACACCTTCTCAAGATTGCGCTTGACTGGCGTGTCAGGCACTCAATTACAGCTGTTTTATCAAGACAAATGTGTTCGTTTTGTAAAATATAGTTCCGGTCTGGTGTGGCACCCCAGCTAACGCACAACGTTGCCACAACGTGGCATATTAGCAGGGACTGTCTGCGGCGCGCTGGTGTGTCCCGGGCTTTAGAGTAGAGAGACAGTTCAACTGCAAGTATGAACGGCAGAAACGGATATTGCCATCCCTTTAAATAGAGCGTCAGGGACAGGCTCCCTGGCTCACGGCCATACTAGCCTGAATACGCCCGATCTCGTCCGATCTCGGAAGCTAAGCAGGCTCGGGCCTGGTCAGTACTTGGATGGGAGACCGCCTGGGAATACCAGGTGCTGTAAGCTTTTGCATCTTTTACACACCAGAGCGCGACAAATCACGAGTTTTAACTTTGGATACACGCAATTTCATCATTATTTCAGATTTGACTTCCCCAAATACACAGGCATACAATAGATCTTGTTCTCCAACGTAAACGGTCCCTAGTAACTAGGGTACATTCGTAAATAAATTGAGCATCATGGCTAGAAGTGACTAAATGTTGCCTAATCTTTCTCATCGAGAAATGACACAATTACAGCAACACAAAAAGGAACTCCACCGGACAAAGATCAGTGCTCACAAGGAGCCTCATTCAACACACACGGTTCCATTCCCATTCATGCAAAGCACGAAAGTGTAAAACTTGGGAACATACTTGAGAGCAAAGATCACATTCAATCTCATTCAAGGCACGGATGTGAATGCAACGGGATGAAATTACTGAAAAGATGCCTGCCCTCGAACTGTGATGATGGACTACCCGACTCGCCAATAATATTGGGTTCTGGTGTATTGAAATACAGGAGCTGCTGGATTTGTGTGTTTTCTTACCCCCTCACCATAGTTTGTCAAATGTTTAAACAACTGAACTTATATTCAAGGTTTGTTTCTCTTCATATGTTTTACTGGTTTACATTTGTCTCAGCAACCTGTTGAATGATTCTTCTGCTTTCAAAACAAAATGACAACAGGATGAATGCACACACTTGAAAATACAATACATGCAATGTTATGCATCATAGTGATGCAACCTCCTTTCAGTTTCATACTGCATGTCAATTGAAATCCTTACTGAAATGCACACCTTCTCAAGATTGCGCTTGACTGGCATGTCAGGCACTCAATTACAGCTGTATTATCAAGACAATGTGTTCGTTTTGTAAAATATAGTTCCGGTCTGGTGTGGCACCCCAGCTAACGCACAACGTTGCCACAATGTTGCCACAACGTGGCGTCTTAGCAGGGACTGTCTGCGGCGCGCTGGTGTGTCCCGGGTTTTAGAGTAGAGAGACAGTTCAACTGTAAGTATGAACGGCAGAAACGGATATTGCCTTCCCTTTAAGTAGAGCGTCAGGGACAGCATTCCTGGCTTACGGCCATACTAGCCTGAATACGCCCGATCTCGTCCGATCTCGGAAGCTAAGCAGGCTCGGGCCTGGTCAGTACTTGCATGGGAGACCGCCTGGGAATACCAGGTGCTGTAAGCTTTTGCATCTTTTACACACCAGAGGGCGACAAATCACGAGTTTTAACTTTGGATACACGCAATTTCATCATTATTTCAGATTTGACTTCCCCAAATACACAGGCATACAATAGATCTTGTTCTCCAACGTAAACGGTCCCTAGTAACTAGGGTACATTCGTAAATAAATTGAGCATCATGGCTAGAAGTTACTAAATGTTGCCTAATCTTTCTCATCGAGAAATGACACAATTACAGCAACACAAAAAGGAACTCCACCGGACAAAGTTCAGTGCTCACAAGGAGCCTCATTCAACACACACGGTTCCATTCCCATTCATGCAAAGCACGAAAGTGTAAAACTTGGGAACATACTTGAGAGCAAAGATCACATTCAATCTCATTCAAGGCACGGATGTGAATGCAACGGGATGAAATTACTGAAATGATGCCTGCCCTCGAACTGTGATGATGGACTACCCGACTCGCCAATAATATTGGGTTCTGGTGTATTGAAATACAGGAGCTGCTGGATTTGTGTGTTTTCTTACCCCCTCACCATAGTTTGTCAAATGTTTAAACAACTGAACTTATATTCAAGGTTTGTTTCTCTTCATATGTTTTACTGGTTTACATTTGTCTCAGCAACCTGTTGAATGATTCTTCTGCTTTCAAAACAAAATGACAACAGGATGAATGCACACACTTGAAAATACAATACATGCAATGTTATGCATCATAGTGATGCAACCTCCTTTCAGTTTCATACTGTATGTCAATTGAAATCCTTATTGAAATGCACACCTTCTCAAGATTGAGCTTGACTGGCGTGTCAGGCACTCAATTACAGCTGTATTATCAAGACAATGTGTTCGTTTTGTAATATATAGTTCCGGTCTGGTGTGGCACCCCAGCTAACGCACAACGTTGCCACAATGTTGCCACAACGTGGCGTGTTAGCAGGGACTGTCTGCGGCGCGCTGGTGTGTCCCGGGCTTTAGAGTAGAGAGACAGTTCAACTGTAAGTATGAACGGCAGAAACGGATATTGCCTTCCCTTTAAGTAGAGCGTCAGGGACAGCCTCCCTGGCTTACGGCCATACTAGCCTGAATACGCCCGATCTCGTCCGATCTCGGAAGCTAAGCAGGCTCGGGCCTGGTCAGTACTTGGATGGGAGACCGCCTGGGAATACCAGGTGCTGTAAGCTTTTGCATCTTTTACACACCAGAGCGCGACAAATCACGAGTTTTAACTTTGGATACACGCAATTTCATCATTATTTCAGATTTGACTTCCCCAAATACACAGGCATACAATAGATCTTGTTCTCCAACGTAAACGGTCCCTAGTAAATAGGGTACATTCGTAAATAAATTGAGCATCATGGCTAGAAGTGACTAAATGTTGCCTAATCTTTCTCATCGAGAAATGACACAATTACAGCAACACAAAAAGGAACTCCACCGGACAAAGATCAGTGCTCACAAGGAGCCTCATTCAACACACACGGTTCCATTCCCATTCATGCAAAGCACGAAAGTGTAAAACTTGGGAACATACTTGAGAGCAAAGATCACATTCAATCTCATTCAAGGCACGGATGTGAATGCAACGGGATGAAATTACTGAAATGATGCCTGCCCTCGAACTGTGATGATGGACTACCCGACTCGCCAATAATATTGGGTTCTGGTGTATTGAAATACAGGAGCTGCTGGATTTGTGTGTTTTCTTACCCCCTCACCATAGTTTGTCAAATGTTTAAACAACTGAACTTATATTCAAGGTTTGTTTCTCTTCATATGTTTTACTGGTTTACATTTGTCTCAGCAACCTGTTGAATGATTCTTCTGCTTTCAAAACAAAATGACAACAGGATGAATGCACACACTTGAAAATACAATACATGCAATGTTATGCATCATAGTGATGCAACCTCCTTTCAGTTTCATACTGTATGTCAATTGAAATCCTTATTGAAATGCACACCTTCTCAAGATTGAGCTTGACTGGCGTGTCAGGCACTCAATTACAGCTGTATTATCAAGACAATGTGTTCGTTTTGTAATATATAGTTCCGGTCTGGTGTGGCACCCCAGCTAACGCACAACGTTGCCACAATGTTGCCACAACGTGGCGTGTTAGCAGGGACTGTCTGCGGCGCGCTGGTGTGTCCCGGGCTTTAGAGTAGAGAGACAGTTCAACTGTAAGTATGAACGGCAGAAACGGATATTGCCTTCCCTTTAAGTAGAGCGTCAGGGACAGCCTCCCTGGCTTACGGCCATACTAGCCTGAATACGCCCGATCTCGTCCGATCTCGGAAGCTAAGCAGGCTCGGGCCTGGTCAGTACTTGGATGGGAGACCGCCTGGGAATACCAGGTGCTGTAAGCTTTTGCATCTTTTACACACCAGAGCGCGACAAATCACGAGTTTTAACTTTGGATACACGCAATTTCATCATTATTTCAGATTTGACTTCCCCAAATACACAGGCATACAATAGATCTTGTTCTCCAACGTAAACGGTCCCTAGTAAATAGGGTACATTCGTAAATAAATTGAGCATCATGGCTAGAAGTGACTAAATGTTGCCTAATCTTTCTCATCGAGAAATGACACAATTACAGCAACACAAAAAGGAACTCCACCGGACAAAGATCAGTGCTCACAAGGAGCCTCATTCAACACACACGGTTCCATTCCCATTCATGCAAAGCACGAAAGTGTAAAACTTGGGAACATACTTGAGAGCAAAGATCACATTCAATCTCATTCAAGGCACGGATGTGAATGCAACGGGATGAAATTACTGAAATGATGCCTGCCCTCGAACTGTGATGATGGACTACCCGACTCGCCAATAATATTGGGTTCTGGTGTATTGAAATACAGGAGCTGCTGGATTTGTGTGTTTTCTTACCCCCTCACCATAGTTTGTCAAATGTTTAAACAACTGAACTTATATTCAAGGTTTGTTTCTCTTCATATGTTTTACTGGTTTACATTTGTCTCAGCAACCTGTTGAATGATTCTTCTGCTTTCAAAACAAAATGACAACAGGATGAATGCACACACTTGAAAATACAATACATGCAATGTTATGCATCATAGTGATGCAACCTCCTTTCAGTTTCATACTGCATGTCAATTGAAATCCTTACTGAAATGCACACCTTCTCAAGATTGCGCTTGACTGGCGTGTCAGGCACTCAATTACAGCTGTATTATCAAGACAATATGTTCGTTTTGTAATATATAGTTCCGGTCTGGTGTGGCACCCCAGCTAACGCACAACGTTGCCACAACGTTTCGTGTTAGCAGGGACTGTCTGCGGCGCGCTGGTGTGTCCCGGACTTTAGAGTAGAGAGAGAGTTCAACTGCAAGTATGAGCGGCAGAAACGGATATTGCCTTCCCTTTAAGTAGAGCGTCAGGGACAGCCTCCCTGGCTTACGGCCATACTAGCCTGAATACGCCCGATCTCGTCCGATCTCGGAAGCTAAGCAGGCTCGGGCCTGGTCAGTACTTGGATGGGAGACCGCCTGGGAATACCAGGTGCTGTAAGCTTTTGCATCTTTTACACACCAGAGGGCGACAAATCACGAGTTTTAACTTTGGATACACGCAATTTCATCATTATTTCAGATTTGACTTCCCCAAATACACAGGCATACAATAGATCTTGTTCTCCAACGTAAACGGTCCCTAGTAACTAGGGTACATTCGTAAATAAATTGAGCATCATGGCTAGAAGTGACTAAATGTTGCCTAATCTTTCTCATCGAGAAATGACACAATTACAGCAACACAAAAAGGAACTCCACCGGACAAAGTTCAGTGCTCACAAGGAGCCTCATTCAACACACACGGTTCCATTCCCATTCATGCAAAGCACGAAAGTGTAAAACTTGGGAACATACTTGAGAGCAAAGATCACATTCAATCTCATTCAAGGCACGGATGTGAATGCAACGGGATGAAATTACTGAAATGATGCCTGCCCTCGAACTGTGATGATGGACTACCCGACTCGCCAATAATATTGGGTTCTGGTGTATTGAAATACAGGAGCTGCTGGATTTGTGTGTTTTCTTACCCCCTCACCATAGTTTGTCAAATGTTTAAACAACTGAACTTATATTCAAGGTTTGTTTCTCTTCATATGTTTTACTGGTTTACATTTGTCTCAGCAACCTGTTGAATGATTCTTCTGCTTTCAAAACAAAATGACAACAGGATGAATGCACACACTTGAAAATACAATACATGCAATGTTATGCATCATAGTGATGCAACCTCCTTTCAGTTTCATACTGCATGTCAATAGAAATCCTTACTGAAATGCACACCTTCTCAAGATTGCGCTTGACTGGCGTGTCAGGCACTCAATTACAGCTGTTTTATCAAGAGAATGTGTTCGTTTTGTAATATATAGTTCCGGTCTGGTGTGGCACCCCAGCTAACGCACAACGTTGCCACAATGTTGCCACAACGTGGCGTGTTAGCAGGGACTGTCTGCGGCGCGCTGGTGTGTCCCGGGCTTTAGAGTAGAGAGACAGTTCAACTGTAAGTATGAACGGCAGAAACGGATATTGCCTTCCCTTTAAGTAGAGTGTCAGGGACAGCCTCCCTGGCTTACGGCCATACTAGCCTGAATACGCCCGATCTCGTCCGATCTCGGAAGCTAAGCAGGCTCGGGCCTGGTCAGTACTTGGATGGGAGACCGCCTGGGAATACCAGGTGCTGTAAGCTTTTGCATCTTTTACACACCAGAGGGCGACAAATCACGAGTTTTAACTTTGGATACACGCAATTTCATCATTATTTCAGATTTGACTTCCCCAAATACACAGGCATACAATAGATCTTGTTCTCCAACGTAAACGGTCCCTAGTAACTAGGGTACATTCGTAAATAAATTGAGCATCATGGCTAGAAGTGACTAAATGTTGCCTAATCTTTCTCATCGAGAAATGACACAATTACAGCAACACAAAAAGGAACTCCACCGGACAAAGTTCAGTGCTCACAAGGAGCCTCATTCAACACACACGGTTCCATTCCCATTCATGCAAAGCACGAAAGTGTAAAACTTGGGAACATACTTGAGAGCAAAGATCACATTCAATCTCATTCAAGGCACGGATGTGAATGCAACGGGATGAAATTACTGAAATGATGCCTGCCCTCGAACTGTGATGATGGACTACCCGACTCGCCAATAATATTGGGTTCTGGTGTATTGAAATACAGGAGCTGCTGGATTTGTGTGTTTTCTTACCCCCTCACCATAGTTTGTCAAATGTTTAAACAACTGAACTTATATTCAAGGTTTGTTTCTCTTCATATGTTTTACTGGTTTACATTTGTCTCAGCAACCTGTTGAATGATTCTTCTGCTTTCAAAACAAAATGACAACAGGATGAATGCACACACTTGAAAATACAATACATGCAATGTTATGCATCATAGTGATGCAACCTCCTTTCAGTTTCATACTGCATGTCAATTGAAATCCTTACTGAAATGCACACCTTCTCAAGATTGCGCTTGAATGGCGTGTCAGGCACTCAATTACAGCTGTTTTATCAAGACAATGTGTTCGTTTTGTAATACATAGGTCTGGTGTGGCACCCCAGCTAACGCACAACGTTGCCACAACGTTTCGTGTTAGCAGGGACTGTCTGCGGCGTGCTGGTGTGTCCCGGACTTTAGAGTAGAGAGACAGTTCAACTGTAAGTATGAGCGGCAGAAACGGATATTGCCTTCCCTTTAAGTAGAGCGTCAGGGACAGCCTCCCTGGCTTACGGCCATACTAGCCTGAATACGCCCGATCTCGTCCGATCTCGGAAACTAAGCAGGCTCGGGCCTGGTCAGTACTTGGATGGGAGACCGCCTGGGAATACCAGGTGCTGTAAGCTTTTGCATCTTTTACACACCAGAGGGCGACAAATCACGAGTTTTAACTTTGGATACACGCAATTTCATCATTATTTCAGATTTGACTTCCCCAAATACACAGGCATACAATAGATCTTGTTCTCCAATGTAAACGGTCCCTAGTAACTAGGGTACATTCGTAAATAAATTGAGCATCATGGCTAGAAGTGACTAAATGTTGCCTAATCTTTCTCATCGAGAAATGACACAATTACAGCAACACAAAAAGGAACTCCACCGGACAAAGTTCAGTGCTCACAAGGAGCCTCATTCAACACACACGGTTCCATTCCCATTCATGCAAAGCACGAAAGTGTAAAACTTGGGAACATACTTGAGAGCAAAGATCACATTCAATCTCATTCAAGGCACGGATGTGAATGCAACGGGATGAAATTACTGAAATGATGCCTGCCCTCGAACTGTGATGATGGACTACCCGACTCGCCAATAATATTGGGTTCTGGTGTATTGAAATACAGGAGCTGCTGGATTTGTGTGTTTTCTTACCCCCTCACCATAGTTTGTCAAATGTTTAAACAACTGAACTTATATTCAAGGTTTGTTTCTCTTCATATGTTTTACTGGTTTACATTTGTCTCAGCAACCTGTTGAATGATTCTTCTGCTTTCAAAACAAAATGACAACAGGATGAATGCACACACTTGTAAAAACAATACATGCAATGTTATGCATCATAGTGATGCAACCTCCTTTCAGTTTCATACTGCATGTCAATTGAAATCCTTACTGAAATGCACACCTTCTCAAGATTGCGCTTGACTGGCGTGTCAGGCACTCAATTACAGCTGTTTTATCAAGACAATGTGTTCGTTTTGTAATATATAGTTCCGGTCTGGTGTGGCACCCCAGCTAACGCACAACGTTGCCACAACGTTTCGTGTTAGCAGGGACTGTCTGCGGCGCGCTGGTGTGTCCCGGACTTTAGAGTAGAGAGACAGTTCAATTGCAAGTATGAGCGGCAGAAACGGATATTGCCTTCCCTTTAAGTAGAGCGTCAGGGACAGCCTCTCTGGCTTACGGCCATACTAGCCTGAATACGCCCGATCTCATCCGATCTCGGAAGCTAAGCAGGCTCGGGCCTGGTCAGTACTTGGATGGGAGACCGCCTGGGAATACCAGGTGCTGTAAGCTTTTGCATCTTTTACACACCAGAGGGCGACAAATCACGAGTTTTAACTTTGGATACACGCAATTTCATCATTATTTCAGATTTGACTTCCCCAAATACACAGGCATACAATAGATCTTGTTCTCCAACGTAAACGGTCCCTAGTAACTAGTGTACATTCGTAAATAAATTGAGCATCATGGCTAGAAGTGACTAAATGTTGCCTAATCTTTCTCATCGAGAAATGACACAATTACAGCAACACAAAAAGGAACTCCACCGGACAAAGTTCAGTGCTCACAAGGAGCCTCATTCAACACACACGGTTCCATTCCCATTCATGCAAAGCACGAAAGTGTAAAACTTGGGAACATACTTGAGAGCAAAGATCACATTCAATCTCATTCAAGGCACGGATGTGAATGCAACGGGATGAAATTACTGAAATGATGCCTGCCCTCGAACTGTGATGATGGACTACCCGACTCGCCAATAATATTGGGTTCTGGTGTATTGAAATACAGGAGCTGCTGGATTTGTGTGTTTTCTTACCCCCTCACCATAGTTTGTCAAATGTTTAAACAACTGAACTTATATTCAAGGTTTGTTTCTCTTCATATGTTTTACTGGTTTACATTTGTCTCAGCAACCTCAGCAAAAATGATTCTTCTACTTTCAAAACAAAATGACAACAGGATGAATGCACACACTTGAAAATACAATACATGCAATGTTATGCATCATAGTGATGCAACCTCCTTTCAGTTTCATACTGCATGTCAATTGAAATCCTTACTGAAATGCACACCTTCTCAAGATTGCGCTTGACTGGCGTGTCAGGCACTCAATTACAGCTGTTTTATCAAGACAATGTGTTCGTTTTGTAATATATAGTTCCGGTCTGGTGTGGCACCCCAGCTAATGCACAACGTTGCCACAACGTTTCGTGTTAGCAGGGACTGTCTGCGGCGCGCTGGTGTGTCCCGGACTTTAGAGTAGAGAGACAGTTAAACTGCAAGTATGAGCGGCAGAAACGGATATTGCCTTCCCTTTAAGTAGAGCGTCAGGGACAGCCTCCCTGGCTTACGGCCATACTAGCCTGAATACGCCCGATCTCGTCCGATCTCGGAAGCTAAGCAGGCTCGGGCCTGGTCAGTACTTGGATGGGAGACCGCCTGGGAATACCAGGTGCTGTAAGCTTTTGCATCTTTTACACACCAGAGGGCGACAAATCACGAGTTTTAACTTTGGATACACGCAATTTCATCATTATTTCAGATTTGACTTCCCCAAATACACAGGCATACAATAGATCTTGTTCTCCAACGTAAACGGTCCCTAGTAACTAGGGTACATTCGTAAATAAATTGAGCATCATGGCTAGAAGTGACTAAATGTTGCCTAATCTTTCTCATCGAGAAATTACACAATTACAGCAACACAAAAAGGAACTCCACCGGACAAAGTTCAGTGCTCACAAGGAGCCTCATTCAACACACACGGTTCCATTCCCATTCATGCAAAGCACGAAAGTGTAAAACTTGGGAACATACTTGAGAGCAAAGATCACATTCAATCTCATTCAAGGCACGGATGTGAATGCAACGGGATGAAATTACTGAAATGATGCCTGCCCTCGAACTGTGATGATGGACTACCCGACTCGCCAATAATATTGGGTTCTGGTGTATTGAAATACAGGAGCTGCTGGATTTGTGTGTTTTCTTACCCCCTCACCATAGTTTGTCAAATGTTTAAACAACTGAACTTATATTCAAGGTTTGTTTCTCTTCATATGTTTTACTGGTTTACATTTGTCTCAGCAACCTGTTGAATGATTCTTCTGCTTTCAAAACAAAATGACAACAGGATGAATGCACACACTTGAAAATACAATACATGCAATGTTATGCATCATAGTGATGCAACCTCCTTTCAGTTTCATACTGCATGTCAATTGAAATCCTTACTGAAATGCACACCTTCTCAAGATTGCGCTTGACTGGCGTGTCAGGCACTCAATTACAGCTGTTTTATCAAGACAATGTGTTCGTTTTGTAATATATAGTTCCGGTCTGGTGTGGCACCCCAGCTAACGCACAACGTTGCCACAACGTTTCGTGTTAGCAGGGACTGTCTGCGGCGCGCTGGTGTGTCCCGGACTTTAGAGTAGAGAGACAGTTCAACTGCAAGTATGAGCGGCAGAAACGGATATTGCCTTCCCTTTAAGTAGAGCGTCAGGGACAGCCTCCCTGGCTTACGGCCATACTAGCCTGAATACGCCCGATCTCGTCCGATCTCGGAAGCTAAGCAGGCTCGGGCCTGGTCAGTACTTGGATGGGAGACCACCTGGGAAAACCAGGTGCTGTAAGCTTTTGCATCTTTTACACACCAGAGGGCGACAAATCACGAGTTTTAACTTTGGATACACGCAATTTCATCATTATTTCAGATTTGACTTCCCCAAATACACAGGCATACAATAGATCTTGTTCTCCAACGTAAACGGTCCCTAGTAACTAGGGTACATTCGTAAATAAATTGAGCATCATGGCTAGAAGTGACTAAATGTTGCCTAATCTTTCTCATCGAGAAATGACACAATTACAGCAACACAAAAAGGAACTCCACCGGACAGAGTTCAGTGCTCACAAGGAGCCTCATTCAACACACACGGTTCCATTCCCATTCATGCAAAGCACGAAAGTGTAAAACTTGGGAACATACTTGAGAGCAAAGATCACATTCAATCTCATTCAAGGCACGGATGTGAATGCAACGGGATGAAATTACTGAAATGATGCCTGCCCTCGAACTGTGATGATGGACTACCCGACTCGCCAATAATATTGGGTTCTGGTGTATTGAAATACAGGAGCTGCTGGATTTGTGTGTTTTCTTACCCCCTCACCATAGTTTGTCAAATGTTTAAACAACTGAACTTATATTCAAGGTTTGATTCTCTTCATATGTTTTACTGGTTTACATTTGTCTCAGCAACCTGTTGAATGATTCTTCTGCTTTCAAAACAAAATGACAACAGGATGAATGCACACACTTGAAAATACAATACATGCAATGTTATGCATCATAGTGATGCAACCTCCTTTCAGTTTCATACTGCATGTCAATTGAAATCCTTACTGAAATGCACACCTTCTCAAGATTGCGCTTGACTGGCGTGTCAGGCACTCAATTACAGCTGTTTTATCAAGAGAATGTGTTCGTTTTGTAATATATAGTTCCGGTCTGGTGTGGCACCCCAGCTAACGCACAACGTTGCCACAATGTTGCCACAACGTGGCGTGTTAGCAGGGACTGTCTGCGGCGCGCTGGTGTGTCCCGGGCTTTAGAGTAGAGAGACAGTTCAACTGTAAGTATGAACGGCAGAAACGGATATTGCCTTCCCTTTAAGTAGAGCGTCAGGGACAGCCTCCCTGGCTTACGGCCATACTAGCCTGAATACGCCCGATCTCGTCCGATCTCGGAAACTAAGCAGGCTCGGGCCTGGTCAGTACTTGGATGGGAGACCGCCTGGGAATACCAGGTGCTGTAAGCTTTTGCATCTTTTACACACCAGAGGGCGACAAATCACGAGTTTTAACTTTGGATACACGCAATTTCATCATTATTTCAGATTTGACTTCCCCAAATACACAGGCATACAATAGATCTTGTTCTCCAACGTAAACGGTCCCTAGTAACTAGGGTACATTCATAAATAAATTGAGCATCATGGCTAGAAGTGACTAAATGTTGCCTAATCTTTCTCATCGAGAAATGACACAATTACAGCAACACAAAAAGGAACTCCACCGGACAAAGTTCAGTGCTCACAAGGAGCCTCATTCAACACACACGGTTCCATTCCCATTCATGCAAAGCACGAAAGTGTAAAACTTGGGAACATACTTGAGAGCAAAGATCACATTCAATCTCATTCAAGGCACGGATGTGAATGCAACGGGATGAAATTACTGAAATGATGCCTGCCCTCGAACTGTGATGATGGACTACCCGACTCGCCAATAATATTGGGTTCTGGTGTATTGAAATACAGGAGCTGCTGGATTTGTGTGTTTTCTTACCCCCTCACCATAGTTTGTCAAATGTTTAAACAACTGAACTTATATTCAAGGTTTGTTTCTCTTCATATGTTTTACTGGTTTACATTTGTCTCAGCAACCTCAGCAAAAATGATTCTTCTACTTTCAAAACAAAATGACAACAGGATGAATGCACACACTTGAAAATACAATACATGCAATGTTATGCATCATAGTGATGCAACCTCCTTTCAGTTTCATACTGCATGTCAATTGAAATCCTTACTGAAATGCACACCTTCTCAAGATTGCGCTTGACTGGCGTGTCAGGCACTCAATTACAGCTGTTTTATCAAGACAATGTGTTCGTTTTGTAATATATAGTTCCGGTCTGGTGTGGCACCCCAGCTAACGCACAACGTTGCCACAACGTTTCGTGTTAGCAGGGACTGTCTGCGGCGCGCTGGTGTGTCCCGGACTTTAGAGTAGAGAGACAGTTCAACTGCAAGTATGAGCGGCAGAAACGGATATTGCCTTCCCTTTAAGTAGAGCGTCAGGGACAGCCTCCCTGGCTTACGGCCATACTAGCCTGAATACGCCCGATCTCGTCCGATCTCGGAAGCTAAGCAGGCTCGGGCCTGGTCAGTACTTGGATGGGAGACCGCCTGGGAATACCAGGTGCTGTAAGCTTTTGCATCTTTTACACACCAGAGGGCGACAAATCACGAGTTTTAACTTTGGATACTCGCAATTTCATCATTATTTCAGATTTGACTTCCCCAAATACACAGGCATACAATAGATCTTGTTCTCCAACGTAAACGGTCCCTAGTAACTAGGGTACATTCGTAAATAAATTGAGCATCATGGCTAGAAGTGACTAAATGTTGCCTAATCTTTCTCATCGAGAAATTACACAATTACAGCAACACAAAAAGGAACTCCACCGGACAAAGTTCAGTGCTCACAAGGAGCCTCATTCAACACACACGGTTCCATTCCCATTCATGCAAAGCACGAAAGTGTAAAACTTGGGAACATACTTGAGAGCAAAGATCACATTCAATCTCATTCAAGGCACGGATGTGAATGCAACGGGATGAAATTACTGAAATGATGCCTGCCCTCGAACTGTGATGATGGACTACCCGACTCGCCAATAATATTGGGTTCTGGTGTATTGAAATACAGGAGCTGCTGGATTTGTGTGTTTTCTTACCCCCTCACCATAGTTTGTCAAATGTTTAAACAACTGAACTTATATTCAAGGTTTGTTTCTCTTCATATGTTTTACTGGTTTACATTTGTCTCAGCAACCTGTTGAATGATTCTTCTGCTTTCAAAACAAAATGACAACAGGATGAATGCACACACTTGAAAATACAATACATGCAATGTTATGCATCATAGTGATGCAACCTCCTTTCAGTTTCATACTGCATGTCAATTGAAATCCTTACTGAAATGCACACCTTCTCAAGATTGCGCTTGACTGGCGTGTCAGGCACTCAATTACAGCTGTTTTATCAAGACAATGTGTTCGTTTTGTAATATATAGTTCCGGTCTGGTGTGGCACCCCAGCTAACGCACAACGTTGCCACAACGTTTCGTGTTAGCAGGGACTGTCTGCGGCGCGCTGGTGTGTCCCGGACTTTAGAGTAGAGAGACAGTTCAACTGCAAGTATGAGCGGCAGAAACGGATATTGCCTTCCCTTTAAGTAGAGCGTCAGGGACAGCCTCCCTGGCTTACGGCCATACTAGCCTGAATACGCCTGATCTCGTCCGATCTCGGAAGCTAAGCAGGCTCGGGCCTGGTCAGTACTTGGATGGGAGACCACCTGGGAAAACCAGGTGCTGTAAGCTTTTGCATCTTTTACACACCAGAGGGCGACAAATCACGAGTTTTAACTTTGGATACACGCAATTTCATCATTATTTCAGATTTGACTTCCCCAAATACACAGGCATACAATAGATCTTGTTCTCCAACGTAAACGGTCCCTAGTAACTAGGGTACATTCGTAAATAAATTGAGCATCATGGCTAGAAGTGACTAAATGTTGCCTAATCTTTCTCATCGAGAAATGACACAATTACAGCAACACAAAAAGGAACTCCACCGGACAGAGTTCAGTGCTCACAAGGAGCCTCATTCAACACACACGGTTCCATTCCCATTCATGCAAAGCACGAAAGTGTAAAACTTGGGAACATACTTGAGAGCAAAGATCACATTCAATCTCATTCAAGGCACGGATGTGAATGCAACGGGATGAAATTACTGAAATGATGCCTGCCCTCGAACTGTGATGATGGACTACCCGACTCGCCAATAATATTGGGTTCTGGTGTATTGAAATACAGGAGCTGCTGGATTTGTGTGTTTTCTTACCCCCTCACCATAGTTTGTCAAATGTTTAAACAACTGAACTTATATTCAAGGTTTATTTCTCTTCATATGTTTTACTGGTTTACATTTGTCTCAGCAATCTGTTGAATGATTCTTCTGCTTTCAAAACAAAATGACAACAGGATGAATGCACACACTTGAAAATACAATACATGCAATGTTATGCATCATAGTGATGCAACCTCCTTTCAGTTTCATACTGCATGTCAATTGATATCCTTACTGAAATGCACACCTTCTCAAGATTGCGCTTGACTGGCGTGTCAGGCACTCAATTACAGCTGTTTTATCAAGACAATGTGTTCGTTTTGTAAAATATAGTTCCGGTCTGGTGTGGCACCCCAGCTAACGCACAACGTTGCCACAACGTGGCATATTAGCAGGGACTGTCTGCGGCGCGCTGGTGTGTCCCGGGCTTTAGAGTAGAGAGACAGTTCAACTGTAAGTATGAACGGCAGAAACGGATATTGCCATCCCTTTAAGTAGAGCGTCAGGGACAGCCTCCCTGGCTTACGGCCATACTAGCCTGAATACGCCCGATCTCGTCCGATCTCGGAAGCTAAGCAGGCTCGGGCCTGGTCAGTACTTGGATGGGAGACCGCCTGGGGAATACCAGGTGCTGTAAGCTTTTGCATCTTTTACACACCAGAGCGCGACAAATCACGAGTTTTAACTTTGGATACACGCAATTTCATCATTATTTCAGATTTGACTTCCCCAAATACACAGGCATACAATAGATCTTGTTCTCCAACGTAAACGGTCCCTAGTAACTAGGGTACATTCGTAAATAAATTGAGCATCATGGCTAGAAGTGACTAAATGTTGCCTAATCTTTCTCATCGAGAAATGACACAATTACAGCAACACAAAAAGGAACTCCACCGGACAAAGATCAGTGCTCACAAGGAGCCTCATTCAACACACACGGTTCCATTCCCATTCATGCAAAGCACGAAAATGTAAAACTTGGGAACATACTTGAGAGCAAAGATCACATTCAATCTCATTCAAGGCACGGATGTGAATGCAACGGGATGAAATTACTGAAATGATGCCTGCCCTCGAACTGTGATGATGGACTACCCGACTCGCCAATAATATTGGGTTCTGGTGTATTGAAATACAGGAGCTGCTGGATTTGTGTGTTTTCTTACCCCCTCACCATAGTTTGTCAAATGTTTAAACAACTGAACTTATATTCAAGGTTTGTTTCTCTTCATATGTTTTACTGGTTTACATTTGTCTCAGCAACCTGTTGAATGATTCTTCTGCTTTCAAAACAAAATGACAACAGGATGAATGCACACACTTGAAAATACAATACATGCAATGTTATGCATCATAGTGATGCAACCTCCTTTCAGTTTCATACTGCACGTCAATTGAAATCCTTACTGAAATGCACACCTTCTCAAGATTGCGCTTGACTGGCGTGTCAGGCACTCAATTACAGCTGTTTTATCAAGACAAATGTGTTCGTTTTGTAAAATATAGTTCCGGTCTGGTGTGGCACCCCAGCTAACGCACAACGTTGCCACAACGTGGCATATTAGCAGGGACTGTCTGCGGCGCGCTGGTGTGTCCCGGGCTTTAGAGTAGAGAGACAGTTCAACTGCAAGTATGAACGGCAGAAACGGATATTGCCATCCCTTTAAATAGAGCGTCAGGGACAGGCTCCCTGGCTCACGGCCATACTAGCCTGAATACGCCCGATCTCGTCCGATCTCGGAAGCTAAGCAGGCTCGGGCCTGGTCAGTACTTGGATGGGAGACCGCCTGGGAATACCAGGTGCTGTAAGCTTTTGCATCTTTTACACACCAGAGCGCGACAAATCACGAGTTTTAACTTTGGATACACGCAATTTCATCATTATTTCAGATTTGACTTCCCCAAATACACAGGCATACAATAGATCTTGTTCTCCAACGTAAACGGTCCCTAGTAACTAGGGTACATTCGTAAATAAATTGAGCATCATGGCTAGAAGTGACTAAATGTTGCCTAATCTTTCTCATCGAGAAATGACACAATTACAGCAACACAAAAAGGAACTCCACCGGACAAAGATCAGTGCTCACAAGGAGCCTCATTCAACACACACGGTTCCATTCCCATTCATGCAAAGCACGAAAGTGTAAAACTTGGGAACATACTTGAGAGCAAAGATCACATTCAATCTCATTCAAGGCACGGATGTGAATGCAACGGGATGAAATTACTGAAAAGATGCCTGCCCTCGAACTGTGATGATGGACTACCCGACTCGCCAATAATATTGGGTTCTGGTGTATTGAAATACAGGAGCTGCTGGATTTGTGTGTTTTCTTACCCCCTCACCATAGTTTGTCAAATGTTTAAACAACTGAACTTATATTCAAGGTTTGTTTCTCTTCATATGTTTTACTGGTTTACATTTGTCTCAGCAACCTGTTGAATGATTCTTCTGCTTTCAAAACAAAATGACAACAGGATGAATGCACACACTTGAAAATACAATACATGCAATGTTATGCATCATAGTGATGCAACCTCCTTTCAGTTTCATACTGCATGTCAATTGAAATCCTTACTGAAATGCACACCTTCTCAAGATTGCGCTTGACTGGCATGTCAGGCACTCAATTACAGCTGTATTATCAAGACAATGTGTTCGTTTTGTAAAATATAGTTCCGGTCTGGTGTGGCACCCCAGCTAACGCACAACGTTGCCACAATGTTGCCACAACGTGGCGTCTTAGCAGGGACTGTCTGCGGCGCGCTGGTGTGTCCCGGGTTTTAGAGTAGAGAGACAGTTCAACTGTAAGTATGAACGGCAGAAACGGATATTGCCTTCCCTTTAAGTAGAGCGTCAGGGACAGCATTCCTGGCTTACGGCCATACTAGCCTGAATACGCCCGATCTCGTCCGATCTCGGAAGCTAAGCAGGCTCGGGCCTGGTCAGTACTTGCATGGGAGACCGCCTGGGAATACCAGGTGCTGTAAGCTTTTGCATCTTTTACACACCAGAGGGCGACAAATCACGAGTTTTAACTTTGGATACACGCAATTTCATCATTATTTCAGATTTGACTTCCCCAAATACACAGGCATACAATAGATCTTGTTCTCCAACGTAAACGGTCCCTAGTAACTAGGGTACATTCGTAAATAAATTGAGCATCATGGCTAGAAGTTACTAAATGTTGCCTAATCTTTCTCATCGAGAAATGACACAATTACAGCAACACAAAAAGGAACTCCACCGGACAAAGTTCAGTGCTCACAAGGAGCCTCATTCAACACACACGGTTCCATTCCCATTCATGCAAAGCACGAAAGTGTAAAACTTGGGAACATACTTGAGAGCAAAGATCACATTCAATCTCATTCAAGGCACGGATGTGAATGCAACGGGATGAAATTACTGAAATGATGCCTGCCCTCGAACTGTGATGATGGACTACCCGACTCGCCAATAATATTGGGTTCTGGTGTATTGAAATACAGGAGCTGCTGGATTTGTGTGTTTTCTTACCCCCTCACCATAGTTTGTCAAATGTTTAAACAACTGAACTTATATTCAAGGTTTGTTTCTCTTCATATGTTTTACTGGTTTACATTTGTCTCAGCAACCTGTTGAATGATTCTTCTGCTTTCAAAACAAAATGACAACAGGATGAATGCACACACTTGAAAATACAATACATGCAATGTTATGCATCATAGTGATGCAACCTCCTTTCAGTTTCATACTGTATGTCAATTGAAATCCTTATTGAAATGCACACCTTCTCAAGATTGAGCTTGACTGGCGTGTCAGGCACTCAATTACAGCTGTATTATCAAGACAATGTGTTCGTTTTGTAATATATAGTTCCGGTCTGGTGTGGCACCCCAGCTAACGCACAACGTTGCCACAATGTTGCCACAACGTGGCGTGTTAGCAGGGACTGTCTGCGGCGCGCTGGTGTGTCCCGGGCTTTAGAGTAGAGAGACAGTTCAACTGTAAGTATGAACGGCAGAAACGGATATTGCCTTCCCTTTAAGTAGAGCGTCAGGGACAGCCTCCCTGGCTTACGGCCATACTAGCCTGAATACGCCCGATCTCGTCCGATCTCGGAAGCTAAGCAGGCTCGGGCCTGGTCAGTACTTGGATGGGAGACCGCCTGGGAATACCAGGTGCTGTAAGCTTTTGCATCTTTTACACACCAGAGCGCGACAAATCACGAGTTTTAACTTTGGATACACGCAATTTCATCATTATTTCAGATTTGACTTCCCCAAATACACAGGCATACAATAGATCTTGTTCTCCAACGTAAACGGTCCCTAGTAAATAGGGTACATTCGTAAATAAATTGAGCATCATGGCTAGAAGTGACTAAATGTTGCCTAATCTTTCTCATCGAGAAATGACACAATTACAGCAACACAAAAAGGAACTCCACCGGACAAAGATCAGTGCTCACAAGGAGCCTCATTCAACACACACGGTTCCATTCCCATTCATGCAAAGCACGAAAGTGTAAAACTTGGGAACATACTTGAGAGCAAAGATCACATTCAATCTCATTCAAGGCACGGATGTGAATGCAACGGGATGAAATTACTGAAATGATGCCTGCCCTCGAACTGTGATGATGGACTACCCGACTCGCCAATAATATTGGGTTCTGGTGTATTGAAATACAGGAGCTGCTGGATTTGTGTGTTTTCTTACCCCCTCACCATAGTTTGTCAAATGTTTAAACAACTGAACTTATATTCAAGGTTTGTTTCTCTTCATATGTTTTACTGGTTTACATTTGTCTCAGCAACCTGTTGAATGATTCTTCTGCTTTCAAAACAAAATGACAACAGGATGAATGCACACACTTGAAAATACAATACATGCAATGTTATGCATCATAGTGATGCAACCTCCTTTCAGTTTCATACTGTATGTCAATTGAAATCCTTATTGAAATGCACACCTTCTCAAGATTGAGCTTGACTGGCGTGTCAGGCACTCAATTACAGCTGTATTATCAAGACAATGTGTTCGTTTTGTAATATATAGTTCCGGTCTGGTGTGGCACCCCAGCTAACGCACAACGTTGCCACAATGTTGCCACAACGTGGCGTGTTAGCAGGGACTGTCTGCGGCGCGCTGGTGTGTCCCGGGCTTTAGAGTAGAGAGACAGTTCAACTGTAAGTATGAACGGCAGAAACGGATATTGCCTTCCCTTTAAGTAGAGCGTCAGGGACAGCCTCCCTGGCTTACGGCCATACTAGCCTGAATACGCCCGATCTCGTCCGATCTCGGAAGCTAAGCAGGCTCGGGCCTGGTCAGTACTTGGATGGGAGACCGCCTGGGAATACCAGGTGCTGTAAGCTTTTGCATCTTTTACACACCAGAGCGTGACAAATCACGAGTTTTAACTTTGGATACACGCAATTTCATCATTATTTCAGATTTGACTTCCCCAAATACACAGGCATACAATAGATCTTGTTCTCCAACGTAAACGGTCCCTAGTAAATAGGGTACATTCGTAAATAAATTGAGCATCATGGCTAGAAGTGACTAAATGTTGCCTAATCTTTCTCATCGAGAAATGACACAATTACAGCAACACAAAAAGGAACTCCACCGGACAAAGATCAGTGCTCACAAGGAGCCTCATTCAACACACACGGTTCCATTCCCATTCATGCAAAGCACGAAAGTGTAAAACTTGGGAACATACTTGAGAGCAAAGATCACATTCAATCTCATTCAAGGCACGGATGTGAATGCAACGGGATGAAATTACTGAAATGATGCCTGCCCTCGAACTGTGATGATGGACTACCCGACTCGCCAATAATATTGGGTTCTGGTGTATTGAAATACAGGAGCTGCTGGATTTGTGTGTTTTCTTACCCCCTCACCATAGTTTGTCAAATGTTTAAACAACTGAACTTATATTCAAGGTTTGTTTCTCTTCATATGTTTTACTGGTTTACATTTGTCTCAGCAACCTGTTGAATGATTCTTCTGCTTTCAAAACAAAATGACAACAGGATGAATGCACACACTTGAAAATACAATACATGCAATGTTATGCATCATAGTGATGCAACCTCCTTTCAGTTTCATACTGCATGTCAATTGAAATCCTTACTGAAATGCACACCTTCTCAAGATTGCGCTTGACTGGCGTGTCAGGCACTCAATTACAGCTGTATTATCAAGACAATATGTTCGTTTTGTAATATATAGTTCCGGTCTGGTGTGGCACCCCAGCTAACGCACAACGTTGCCACAACGTTTCGTGTTAGCAGGGACTGTCTGCGGCGCGCTGGTGTGTCCCGGACTTTAGAGTAGAGAGAGAGTTCAACTGCAAGTATGAGCGGCAGAAACGGATATTGCCTTCCCTTTAAGTAGAGCGTCAGGGACAGCCTCCCTGGCTTACGGCCATACTAGCCTGAATACGCCCGATCTCGTCCGATCTCGGAAGCTAAGCAGGCTCGGGCCTGGTCAGTACTTGGATGGGAGACCGCCTGGGAATACCAGGTGCTGTAAGCTTTTGCATCTTTTACACACCAGAGGGCGACAAATCACGAGTTTTAACTTTGGATACACGCAATTTCATCATTATTTCAGATTTGACTTCCCCAAATACACAGGCATACAATAGATCTTGTTCTCCAACGTAAACGGTCCCTAGTAACTAGGGTACATTCGTAAATAAATTGAGCATCATGGCTAGAAGTGACTAAATGTTGCCTAATCTTTCTCATCGAGAAATGACACAATTACAGCAACACAAAAAGGAACTCCACCGGACAAAGTTCAGTGCTCACAAGGAGCCTCATTCAACACACACGGTTCCATTCCCATTCATGCAAAGCACGAAAGTGTAAAACTTGGGAACATACTTGAGAGCAAAGATCACATTCAATCTCATTCAAGGCACGGATGTGAATGCAACGGGATGAAATTACTGAAATGATGCCTGCCCTCGAACTGTGATGATGGACTACCCGACTCGCCAATAATATTGGGTTCTGGTGTATTGAAATACAGGAGCTGCTGGATTTGTGTGTTTTCTTACCCCCTCACCATAGTTTGTCAAATGTTTAAACAACTGAACTTATATTCAAGGTTTGTTTCTCTTCATATGTTTTACTGGTTTACATTTGTCTCAGCAACCTGTTGAATGATTCTTCTGCTTTCAAAACAAAATGACAACAGGATGAATGCACACACTTGAAAATACAATACATGCAATGTTATGCATCATAGTGATGCAACCTCCTTTCAGTTTCATACTGCATGTCAATAGAAATCCTTACTGAAATGCACACCTTCTCAAGATTGCGCTTGACTGGCGTGTCAGGCACTCAATTACAGCTGTTTTATCAAGAGAATGTGTTCGTTTTGTAATATATAGTTCCGGTCTGGTGTGGCACCCCAGCTAACGCACAACGTTGCCACAATGTTGCCACAACGTGGCGTGTTAGCAGGGACTGTCTGCGGCGCGCTGGTGTGTCCCGGGCTTTAGAGTAGAGAGACAGTTCAACTGTAAGTATGAGCGGCAGAAACGGATATTGCCTTCCCTTTAAGTAGAGCGTCAGGGACAGCCTCCCTGGCTTACGGCCATACTAGCCTGAATACGCCCGATCTCGTCCGATCTTGGAAGCTAAGCAGGCTCGGGCCTGGTCAGTACTTGGATGGGAGACCGCCTGGGAATACCAGGTGCTGTAAGCTTTTGCATCTTTTACACACCAGAGGGCGACAAATCACGAGTTTTAACTTTGGATACACGCAATTTCATCATTATTTCAGATTTGACTTCCCCAAATACACAGGCATACAATAGATCTTGTTCTCCAACGTAAACGGTCCCTAGTAACTAGGGTACATTCGTAAATAAATTGAGCATCATGGCTAGAAGTGACTAAATGTTGCCTAATCTTTCTCATCGAGAAATGACACAATTACAGCAACACAAAAAGGAACTCCACCGGACAAAGTTCAGTGCTCACAAGGAGCCTCATTCAACACACACGGTTCCATTCCCATTCATGCAAAGCACGAAAGTGTAAAACTTGGGAACATACTTGAGAGCAAAGATCACATTCAATCTCATTCAAGGCACGGATGTGAATGCAACGGGATGAAATTACTGAAATGATGCCTGCCCTCGAACTGTGATGATGGACTACCCGACTCGCCAATAATATTGGGTTCTGGTGTATTGAAATACAGGAGCTGCTGGATTTGTGTGTTTTCTTACCCCCTCACCATAGTTTGTCAAATGTTTAAACAACTGAACTTATATTCAAGGTTTGTTTCTCTTCATATGTTTTACTGGTTTACATTTGTCTCAGCAACCTGTTGAATGATTCTTCTGCTTTCAAAACAAAATGACAACAGGATGAATGCACACACTTGAAAATACAATACATGCAATGTTATGCATCATAGTGATGCAACCTCCTTTCAGTTTCATACTGCATGTCAATAGAAATCCTTACTGAAATGCACACCTTCTCAAGATTGCGCTTGACTGGCGTGTCAGGCACTCAATTACAGCTGTTTTATCAAGAGAATGTGTTCGTTTTGTAATATATAGTTCCGGTCTGGTGTGGCACCCCAGCTAACGCACAACGTTGCCACAATGTTGCCACAACGTGGCGTGTTAGCAGGGACTGTCTGCGGCGCGCTGGTGTGTCCCGGGCTTTAGAGTAGAGAGACAGTTCAACTGTAAGTATGAACGGCAGAAACGGATATTGCCTTCCCTTTAAGTAGAGTGTCAGGGACAGCTTCCCTGGCTTACGGCCATACTAGCCTGAATACGCCCGATCTCGTCCGATCTCGGAAGCTAAGCAGGCTCGGGCCTGGTCAGTACTTGGATGGGAGACCGCCTGGGAATACCAGGTGCTGTAAGCTTTTGCATCTTTTACACACCAGAGGGCGACAAATCACGAGTTTTAACTTTGGATACACGCAATTTCATCATTATTTCAGATTTGACTTCCCCAAATACACAGGCATACAATAGATCTTGTTCTCCAACGTAAACGGTCCCTAGTAACTAGGGTACATTCGTAAATAAATTGAGCATCATGGCTAGAAGTGACTAAATGTTGCCTAATCTTTCTCATCGAGAAATGACACAATTACAGCAACACAAAAAGGAACTCCACCGGACAAAGTTCAGTGCTCACAAGGAGCTTCATTCAACACACACGGTTCCATTCCCATTCATGCAAAGCACGAAAGTGTAAAACTTGGGAACATACTTGAGAGCAAAGATCACATTCAATCTCATTCAAGGCACGGATGTGAATGCAACGGGATGAAATTACTGAAATGATGCCTGCCCTCGAACTGTGATGATGGACTACCCGACTCGCCAATAATATTGGGTTCTGGTGTATTGAAATACAGGAGCTGCTGGATTTGTGTGTTTTCTTACCCCCTCACCATAGTTTGTCAAATGTTTAAACAACTGAACTTATATTCAAGGTTTGTTTCTCTTCATATGTTTTACTGGTTTACATTTGTCTCAGCAACCTGTTGAATGATTCTTCTGCTTTCAAAACAAAATGACAACAGGATGAATGCACACACTTGAAAATACAATACATGCAATGTTATGCATCATAGTGATGCAACCTCCTTTCAGTTTCATACTGCATGTCAATTGAAATCCTTACTGAAATGCACACCTTCTCAAGATTGCGCTTGACTGGCGTGTCAGGCACTCAATTACACCTGTTTTATCAAGACAATGTGTTCGTTTTGTAATATATAGTTCCGGTCTGGTGTGGCACCCCAGCTAACGCACAACGTTGCCACAACGTTTCGTGTTAGCAGGGACTGTCTGCGGCGCGCTGGTGTGTCCCGGACTTTAGAGTAGAGAGACAGTTAAATTGCAAGTATGAGCGGAAGAAACGGATATTGCCTTCCCTTTAAGTAGAGCGTCAGGGACAGCCTCCCTGGCTTACGGCCATACTAGCCTGAATACGCCCGATCTCGTCCGATCTCGGAAGCTAAGCAGGCTCGGGCCTGGTCAGTACTTGGATGGGAGACCGCCTGGGAATACCAGGTGCTGTAAGCTTTTGCATCTTTTACACACCAGAGGGCGACAAATCACGAGTTTTAACTTTGGATACACGCAATTTCATCATTATTTCAGATTTGACTTCCCCAAATACACAGGCATAGAATAGATCTTGTTCTCCAACGTAAACGGTCCCTAGTAACTAGTGTACATTCGTAAATAAATTGAGCATCATGGCTAGAAGTGACTAAATGTTGCCTAATCTTTCTCATCGAGAAATGACACAATTACAGCAACACAAAAAGGAACTCCACCGGACAAAGTTCAGTGCTCACAAGGAGCCTCATTCAACACACACGGTTCCATTCCCATTCATGCAAAGCACGAAAGTGTAAAACTTGGGAAAATACTTGAGAGCAAAGATCACATTCAATCTCATTCAAGGCACGGATGTGAATGCAACGGGATGAAATTACTGAAATGATGCCTGCCCTCGAACTGTGATGATGGACTACCCGACTCGCCAATAATATTGGGTTCTGGTGTATTGAAATACAGGAGCTGCTGGATTTGTGTGTTTTCTTACCCCCTCACCATAGTTTGTCAAATGTTTAAACAACTGAACTTATATTCAAGGTTTGTTTCTCTTCATATGTTTTACTGGTTTACATTTGTCTCAGCAACCTGTTGAATGATTCTTCTGCTTTCAAAACAAAATGACAACAGGATGAATGCACACACTTGAAAATACAATACATGCAATGTTATGCATCATAGTGATGCAACCTCCTTTCAGTTTCATACTGCATGTCAATTGAAATCCTTACTGAAATGCACACCTTCTCAAGATTGCGCTTGACTGGCGTGTCAGGCACTCAATTACAGCTGTTTTATCAAGAGAATGTGTTCGTTTTGTAATATATAGTTCCGGTCTGGTGTGGCACCCCAGCTAACGCACAACGTTGCCACAATGTTGCCACAACGTGGCGTGTTAGCAGGGACTGTCTGCGGCTGCGCTGGTGTGTCCCGGGCTTTAGAGTAGAGAGACAGTTCAACTGTAAGTATGAACGGCAGAAACGGATATTGCCTTCCCTTTAAGTAGAACGTCAGGGACAGCCTCCCTGGCTTACGGCCATACTAGCCTGAATACGCCAGATCTCGTCCGATCTCGGAAGCTAAGCAGGCTCGGGCCTGGTCAGTACTTGGATGGGAGACCGCCTGGGAATACCAGGTGCTGTAAGCTTTTGCATCTTTTACACACCAGAGGGCGACAAATCACGAGTTTTAACTTTGGATACACGCAATTTCATCATTATTTCAGATTTGACTTCCCCAAATACACAGGCATACAATAGATCTTGTTCTCCAACGTAAACGGTCCCTAGTAACTAGGGTACATTCGTAAATAAATTGAGCATCATGGCTAGAAGTGACTAAATGTTGCCTAATCTTTCTCATCGAGAAATGACACAATTACAGCAACACAAAAAGGAACTCCACCGGACAAAGTTCAGTGCTCACAAGGAGCTTCATTCAACACACACGGTTCCATTCCCATTCATGCAAAGCACGAAAGTGTAAAACTTGGGAACATACTTGAGAGCAATGATCACATTCAATCTCATTCAAGGCACGGATGTGAATGCAACGGGATGAAATTACTGAAATGATGCCTGCCCTCGAACTGTGATGATGGACTACCCGACTCGCCAATAATATTGGGTTCTGGTGTATTGAAATACAGGAGCTGCTGGATTTGTGTGTTTTCTTACCCCCTCACCATAGTTTGTCAAATGTTTAAACAACTGAACTTATATTCAAGGTTTGTTTCTCTTCATATGTTTTACTGGTTTACATTTGTCTCAGCAACCTGTTGAATGATTCTTCTGCTTTCAAAACAAAATGACAACAGGATGAATGCACACACTTGAAAATACAATACATGCAATGTTATGCATCATAGTGATGCAACCTCCTTTCAGTTTCATACTGCATGTCAATTGAAATCCTTACTGAAATGCACACCTTCTCAAGATTGCGCTTGACTGGCGTGTCAGGCACTCAATTACAGCTGTTTTATCAAGACAATGTGTTCGTTTTGTAATATATAGTTCCGGTCTGGTGTGGCACCCCAGCTAACGCACAACGTTGCCACAACGTTTCGTGTTAGCAGGGACTGTCTGCGGCGCGCTGGTGTGTCCCGGACTTTAGAGTAGAGAGACAGTTCAATTGCAAGTATGAGCGGAAGAAACGGATATTGCCTTCCCTTTAAGTAGAGCGTCAGGGACAGCCTCCCTGGCTTACGGCCATACTAGCCTGAATACGCCCGATCTCGTCCGATCTCGGAAGCTAAGCAGGCTCGGGCCTGGTCAGTACTTGGATGGGAGACCGCCTGGGAATACCAGGTGCTGTAAGCTTTTGCATCTTTTACACACCAGAGGGCGACAAATCACGAGTTTTAACTTTGGATACACGCAATTTCATCATTATTTCAGATTTGACTTCCCCAAATACACAGGCATAGAATAGATCTTGTTCTCCAACGTAAACGGTCCCTAGTAACTAGTGTACATTCGTAAATAAATTGAGCATCATGGCTAGAAGTGACTAAATGTTGCCTAATCTTTCTCATCGAGAAATGACACAATTACAGCAACACAAAAAGGAACTCCACCGGACAAAGTTCAGTGCTCACAAGGAGCCTCATTCAACACACACGGTTCCATTCCCATTCATGCAAAGCACGAAAGTGTAAAACTTGGGAACATACTTGAGAGCAAAGATCACATTCAATCTCATTCAAGGCACGGATGTGAATGCAACGGGATGAAATTACTGAAATGATGCCTGCCCTCGAACTGTGATGATGGACTACCCGACTCGCCAATAATATTGGGTTCTGGTGTATTGAAATACAGGAGCTGCTGGATTTGTGTGTTTTCTTACCCCCTCACCATAGTTTGTCAAATGTTTAAACAACTGAACTTATATTCAAGGTTTGTTTCTCTTCATATGTTTTACTGGTTTACATTTGTCTCAGCAACCTGTTGAATGATTCTTCTGCTTTCAAAACAAAATGACAACAGGATGAATGCACACACTTGAAAATACAATACATGCAATGTTATGCATCATAGTGATGCAACCTCCTTTCAGTTTCATACTGCATGTCAATTGAAATCCTTACTGAAATGCACACCTTCTCAAGATTGCGCTTGACTGGCGTGTCAGGCACTCAATTACAGCTGTTTTATCAAGACAATGTGTTTTTTTTGTAAAATATAGTTCCGGTCTGGTGTGGCACCCCAGCTAACGCACAACGTTGCCACAATGTTGCCACAACGTGGCGTGTTAGCAGGGACTGTCTGCGGCGCGCTGCTGTGTCCCGGGCTTTAGAGTAGAGAGACAGTTCAACTGTAAGTATGAACGGCAGAAACGGATATTGCCTTCCCTTTAAGTACAGCATCAGGGACCGCCTCCCTGGCTTACGGCCATACTAGCCTGAATACGCCCGATCTCGTCCGATCTCCGAAGCCAAGCAGGCTCGGGCCTGGTCGGTACTTGGATGGGAGACCGCCTGGGAATACCAGGTGCTGTAAGCTTTTGCACCTTTTACACACCAGAGGGCGACAAATCACGAGTTTTAACTTTGGATACACACAATTTCATCATTATTTCAGATTTTACTTCCCCAAATACACAGGCATACAATAGATCTTGTTCTCCAACGTAAACGGTCCCTAGTAACTAGGGTACATTCGTAAATAAATTGAGCATCATGGCTAGAAGTGACTAAATGTTGCCTAATCTTTCTCATCAAGAAATGACACAATTACAGCAACACAAAAAGGAACTCCACCGGACAAAGTTCAGTGCTCACAAGGAGCCTCATTCAACACACACGGTTCCATTCCCATTCATGCAAAGCACGAAAGTGTAAAACTTGGGAACATACTTGAGAGCAAAGATCACATTCAACCTCATTCAAGGCACGGATGTGAATGCAACGGGATGAAATTACTGAAATGATGCCTGCCCTCGAACTGTGATGATGGACTACCCGACTCACCAATAATATTGGCTTCTGGTGTATTGAAGTACAGGAGCTGCTGGATTTGTGTGTTTTCTTACCCCCTCACCATAGTTTGTCAAATGTTTAAACAACTGAACTTATATTCAAGGTTTGTTTCTCTTCATATGTTTTACTGGTTTACATTTGTCTCAGCAACCTGTTGAATGATTCTTCTGCTTTCAAAACAAAATGACAACAGGATGAATGCACACATTTGAAAATACAATACATGCAATGTTATGCATCATAGTGATGCAACCTCCTTTCAGTTTCATACTGCATGTCAATTGAAATCCTTACTGAAATGCACACCTTCTCAAGATTGCGCTTGACTGGCGTGTCAGGCACTCAATTACAGCTGTTTTATCAAGACAATGTGTTCGTTTTGTTAAATATAGTTCCGGTCTGGTGTGGCACCCCAGCAAACGCACAACGTTGCCACAACGTTGCCACAACGTGGCGAGTTAGCAGGGACTGTCTGCGGCGCGCTGGTGTGTCCCGGGCTTTAGAGTAGAGAGACAGTTCAACTGTAAGTATGAACGGCAGAAACGGATATTGCCTTCCCTTTAAGTAGAGCGTCAGGGACAGCCTCCCTGGCTTACGGCCATACTAGCCTGAATACGCCCGATCTCGACCGATCTCGGAAGCCAGGCAGGCTCGGGCCTGGTCAGTACTTGGATGGGAGACCGCCTGGGAATACCAGGTGCTGTAAGCTTTTGCACCTTTTACACACCAGAGGGCGACAAATCACGAGTTTTAACTTTGGATACACACAATTTCATCATTATTTCAGATTTTACTTCCCCAAATACACAGGCATACAATAGATCTTGATCTCCAACGTAAACGGTCCCTAGTAACTAGGGTACATTCGTAAATTAATTGAGCATCATGGCTAGAAGTGACTCAATGTTGCCTAATCTTTCTCATCAAGAAATGACACAATTACAGCAACACAAAAAGGAACTCCACCACACAAAGTTCAGTGCTCACAAGGAGACTCATTCAACACACACGGTTCCATTCCCATTCATGCAAAGCACGAAAGTGTAAAACTTGGAAACATACTTGAGAGCAAAGATCACATTCAATCTCATTCAAGGCACGGATGTGAATGCAACGGGATGAAATTACTGAAATGATGCCTGCCCTCGAACTGTGATGATGGACTACCCGACTCGCCAATAATATTGGGTTCTGGTGTATTGAAATACAGGAGCTGCTGGATTTGTGTGTTTTCTTACCCCCTCACCATAGTTTGTCAAATGTTTAAACAACTGAACTTATATTCAAGGTTTGTTTCTCTTCATATGTTTTACTGGTTTACATTTGTCTCAGCAACCTGTTGAATGATTCTTCTGCTTTCAAAACAAAATGACAACAGGATGAATGCACACACTTGAAAATACAATACATGCAATGTTATGCATCATAGTGATGCAACCTCCTTTCAGTTTCATACTGCATGTCAATTGAAATCCTTACTGAAATGCACACCTTCTCAAGATTGCGCTTGACTGGCGTGTCAGGCACTCAATTACAGCTGTTTTATCAAGACAATGTGTTCGTTTTGTAAAATATAGTTCCGGTCTGGTGTGGCACCCCAACTAACGCACAACGTTGCCACAACGTTGCCACAACGTGGCGTGTTAGCAGGGACTGTCTGCGGCGCGCTGGTGTGTCCCGGGCTTTAGAGTAGAGAGACAGTTCAACTGTAAGTATGATCGGCAGAAACGGATATTGCCTTCCCTTTAAGTAGAGCGTCAGGGACAGCCTCCCTGGCTTACGGCCATACTAGCCTGAATACGCCCGATCTCGACCGATCTCGGAAGCCAGGCAGCCTCGGGCCTGGTCAGTACTTGGATGGGAGACCGCCTGGGAATACCAGGTGCTGTAAGCTTTTGCACCTTTTACACACCAGAGGGCGACAAATCACGAGTTTTAACTTTGGATACACACAATTTCATCATTATTTCAGATTTTACTTCCCCAAATACACAGGCATACAATAGATCTTGATCTCCAACGTAAACGGTCCCTAGTAACTAGGGTACATTCGTAAATTAATTGAGCATCATGGCTAGAAGTGACTCAATGTTGCCTAATCTTTCTCATCAAGAAATGACACAATTACAGCAACACAAAAAGGAACTCCACCACACAAAGTTCAGTGCTCACAAGGAGACTCATTCAACACACACGGTTCCATTCCCATTCATGCAAAGCACGAAAGTGTAAAACTTGGGAACATACTTGAGAGCAAAGATCACATTCAATCTCATTCAAGGCACGGATGTGAATGCAACGGGATGAAATTACTGAAATGATGCCTGCCCTCGAACTGTGATGATGGACTACCCGACTCGCCAATAATATTGGGTTCTGGTGTATTGAAATACAGGAGCTGCTGGATTTGTGTGTTTTCTTACCCCCTCACCATAGTTTGTCAAATGTTTAAACAACTGAACTTATATTCAAGGTTTGTTTCTCTTCATATGTTTTACTGGTTTACATTTGTCTCAGCAACCTGTTGAATGATTCTTCTGCTTTCAAAACAAAATGACAACAGGATGAATGCACACACTTGAAAATACAATACATGCAATGTTATGCATCATAGTGATGCAACCTCCTTTCAGTTTCATACTGCATGTCAATTGAAATCCTTACTGAAATGCACACCTTCTCAAGATTGAGCTTGACTGGCGTGTCAGGCACTCAATTACAGCTGTTTTATCAAGACAATGTGTTCGTTTTGTAAAATATAGTTCCGGTCTGGAGTGGCACCCCAGCTAACGCACAACGTTGCCACAACGTGGCGTGTTGGCAGGGACTGTCTGCGGCGCGCTGGTGTGTCCCGGGCTTTAGAGTAGAGAGACAGTTCAACTGTAAGTATGAACGGCAGAAACGGATATTGCCTTCCCTTTAAGTAGAGCGTCAGGGACAGCCTCCCTGGCTTACGGCCATACTAGCCTGAATACGCCTGATCTCGTCCGATCTCGGAAGCCAAGCAGGCTCGGGCCTGGTCAGTACTTGGATGGGAGACCGCCTGGGAATACCAGGTGCTGTAAGCTTTTGCACCTTTTACACACCAGAGGGCGACAAATCACGAGTTTTAACTTTGGATACACACAATTTCATCATTATTTCAGATTTTACTTCCCCAAATACACAGGCATACAATAGATCTTGTTCTCCAACGTGAACGGTCCCTAGTAACTAGGGTACATTCGTAAATAAATTGAGCATCATGGCTAGAAGTGACTAAATGTTGCCTAATCTTTCTCATCAAGAAATGACACAATTACAGCAACACAAAAAGGAACTCCACCGGACAAAGTTCAGTGCTCACAAGGAGCCTCATTCAACACACACGGTTCCATTCCCATTCATGCAAAGCACGGAAGTGTAAAACTTAGGAACATACTTGAGAGCAAAGATCACATTCAATCTCAATCAAGGCACGGATGTGAATGCAACGGGATGAAATTACTGAAATGATGCCTGCCCTCGAACTGTGATGATGGACTACCCGACTCGCCAATAATATTGGGTTCTGGTGTATTGAAATACAGGAGCTGCTGGATTTGTGTGTTTTCTTACCCCCTCACCATAGTTTGTCAAATGTTTAAACAACTGAACTTATATTCAAGGTTTGTTTCTCTTCATATGTTTTACTGGTTTACATTTGTCTCAGCAACCTGTTGAATGATTCTTCTGCTTTCAAAACAAAATGACAACAGGATGAATGCACACACTTGAAAATACAATACATGCAATGTTATGCATCATAGTGATGCAACCTCCTTTCAGTTTCATACTGCATGTCAATTGAAATCCTTACTGAAATGCACACCTTCTCAAGATTGCGCTTGACTGGCGTGTCAGGCACTCAATTACAGCTGTTTTATCAAGACAATGTGTTCGTTTTGTAATACATAGTTCCGGTCTGGTGTGGCACCCCAGCTAACGCACAACGTTGCCACAATGTTGCCACAACGTGGCGTGTTAGCAGGGACTGTCTGCGGCGCGCTGGTGTGTCCCGGGCTTTAGAGTAGAGAGACAGTTCAACTGTAAGTATGAACGGCAGAAACGGATATTGCCTTCCCTTTAAGTAGAGCGTCAGGGACAGCCTCCCTGGCTTACGGCCATACTAGCCTGAATACGCCCGATCTCGTCCGATCTCGGAAACCAAGCAGGCTCGGGCCTGGTCAGTACTTGGATGGGAGACCGCCTGGGAATACCAGGTGCTGTAAGCTTTTGCATCTTTTACACACCAGAGGGCGACAAATCACGAGTTTTAACTTTGGATACACGCAATTTCATCATTATTTCAGATTTGACTTCCCCAAATACACAGGCATACAATAGATCTTGTTCTCCAACGTAAACGGTCCCTAGTAACTAGGGTACATTCGTAAATAAATTGAGCATCATGGCTAGAAGTGACTAAATGTTGCCTAATCTTTCTCATCGAGAAATGACACAATTACAGCAACACAAAAAGGAACTCCACCGGACAAAGTTCAGTGCTCACAAGGAGCCTCATTCAACACACACGGTTCCATTCCCATTCATGCAAAGCACGAAAGTGTAAAACTTGGGAACATACTTGAGAGCAAAGATCACATTCAATCTCATTCAAGGCACGGATGTGAATGCAACGGGATGAAATTACTGAAATGATGCCTGCCCTCGAACTGTGATGATGGACTACCCGACTCGCCAATAATATTGGGTTCTGGTGTATTGAAATACAGGAGCTGCTGGATTTGTGTGTTTTCTTACCCCCTCACCATAGTTTGTCAAATGTTTAAACAACTGAACTTATATTCAAGGTTTGTTTCTCTTCATATGTTTTACTGGTTTACATTTGTCTCAGCAACCTGTTGAATGATTCTTCTGCTTTCAAAACAAAATGACAACAGGATGAATGCACACACTTGAAAATACAATACATGCAATGTTATGCATCATAGTGATGCAACCTCCTTTCAGTTTCATACTGCATGTCAATTGAAATCCTTACTGAAATGCACACCTTCTCAAGATTGCGCTTGACTGGCGTGTCAGGCACTCAATTACAGCTGTTTTATCAAGACAATGTGTTCGTTTTGTAATACATAGGTCTGGTGTGGCACCCCAGCTAACGCACAACGTTGCCACAACGTTTCGTGTTAGCAGGGACTGTCTGTGGCGCGCTGGTGTGTCCCGGACTTTAGAGTAGAGAGACAGTTCAACTGCAAGTATGAGCGGAAGAAACGGATATTGCCTTCCCTTTAAGTAGAGCGTCAGGGACAGCCTCCCTGGCTTACGGCCATACTAGCCTGAATACGCCCGATCTCGTCCGATCTCGGAAGCTAAGCAGGCTCCGGCCTGGTCAGTACTTGGATGGGAGACCGCCTGGGAATACCAGGTGCTGTAAGCTTTTGCATCTTTTACACACCAGAGGGCGACAAATCACGAGTTTTAACTTTGGATACACGCAATTTCATCATTATTTCAGATTTGACTTCCCCAAATACACAGGCATACAATAGATCTTGTTCTCCAACGTAAACGGTCCCTAGTAACTAGGGTACATTCGTAAATAAATTGAGCATCATGGCTAGAAGTGACTAAATGTTGCCTAATCTTTCTCATCGAGAAATGACACAATTACAGCAACACAAAAAGGAACTCCACCGGACAAAGTTCAGTGCTCACAAGGAGCCTCATTCAACACACACGGTTCCATTCCCATTCATGCAAAGCACGAAAGTGTAAAACTTGGGAACATACTTGAGAGCAAAGATCACATTCAATCTCATTCAAGGCACGGATGTGAATGCAACGGGATGAAATTACTGAAATGATGCCTGCCCTCGAACTGTGATGATGGACTACCCGACTCGCCAATAATATTGGGTTCTGGTGTATTGAAATACAGGAGCTGCTGGATTTGTGTGTTTTCTTACCCCCTCACCATAGTTTGTCAAATGTTTAAACAACTGAACTTATATTCAAGGTTTGTTTCTCTTCATATGTTTTACTGGTTTACATTTGTCTCAGCAACCTGTTGAATGATTCTTCTGCTTTCAAAACAAAATGACAACAGGATGAATGCACACACTTGTAAATACAATACATGCAATGTTATGCATCATAGTGATGCAACCTCCTTTCAGTTTCATACTGCATGTCAATTGAAATCCTTACTGAAATGCACACCTTCTCAAGATTGCGCTTGACTGGCGTGTCAGGCACTCAATTACAGCTGTTTTATCAAGACAATGTGTTCGTTTTGTAATATATAGTTCCGGTCTGGTGTGGCACCCCAGCTAACGCACAACGTTGCCACAACGTTTCGTGTTAGCAGGGACTGTCTGCGGCGCGCTGGTGTGTCCCGGACTTTAGAGTAGAGAGACAGATCAACTGCAAGTATGAGCGGCAGAAACGGATATTGCCTTCCCTTTAAGTAGAGCGTCAGGGACAGCCTCCCTTGCTTACGACCATACTAGCCTGAATACGCCCGATCTCGTCCGATCTCGGAAGCTAAGCAGGCTTGGGCCTGGTCAGTACTTGGATGGGAGACCGCCTGGGAATACCAGGTGCTGTAAGCTTTTGCATCTCTTACACACCAGAGGGCGACAAATCACGAGTTTTAACTTTGGATACACGCAATTTCATCATTATTTCAGATTTGACTTCCCCAAATACACAGGCATACAATAGATCTTGTTCTCCAACGTAAACGGTCCCTAGTAACTAGGGTACATTCGTAAATAAATTGAGCATCATGGCTAGAAGTGACTAAATGTTGCCTAATCTTTCTCATCGAGAAATGACACAATTACAGCAACACAAAAAGGAACTCCACCGGACAAAGTTCAGTGCTCACAAGGAGCCTCATTCAACACACACGGTTCCATTCCCATTCATGCAAAGCACGAAAGTGTAAAACTTGGGAACTTACTTGAGAGCAAAGATCACATTCAATCTCATTCAAGGCACGGATGTGAATGCAACGGGATGAAATTACTGAAATGATGCCTGCCCTCGAACTGTGATGATGGACTACCCGACTCGCCAATAATATTGGGTTCTGGTGTATTGAAATACAGGAGCTGCTGGATTTGTGTGTTTTCTTACCCCCTCACCATAGTTTGTCAAATGTTTAAACAACTGAACTTATATTCAAGGTTTGTTTCTCTTCATATGTTTCACTGGTTTACATTTGTCTCAGCAACCTGTTGAATGATTCTTCTGCTTTCAAAACAAAATGACAACAGGATGAATGCACACACTTGAAAATACAATACATGCAATGTTATGCATAATAGTGATGCAACCTCCTTTCAGTTTCATACTGCATGACAATTGAAATCCTTACTGAAATGCACACCTTCTCAAGATTGCGCTTGAATGGCGTGTCAGGCACTCAATTACAGCTGTTTTATCAAGACAATGTGTTCGTTTTGTAATATATAGTTCCGGTCTGGTGTGGCACCCCAGCTAACGCACAACGTTGCCACAATGTTGCCACAACGTGGCGTGTTAGCAGGGACTGTCTGCGGCGCGCTGGTGTGTCCCGGGCTTTAGAGTAGAGAGACAGTTCAACTGTAAGTATGAACGGCAGAAACGGATATTGCCTTCCCTTTAAGTAGAGCGTCAGGGACAGCCTCCCTGGCTTACGGCCATACTAGCCTGAATACGCCCGATCTCGTCCGATCTCGGAAGCTAAGCAGGCTCTGGCCTGGTCAGTACTTGGATGGGAGACCGTCTGGGAATACCAGGTGCTGTAAGCTTTTGCATCTTTTACACACCAGAGGGCGACAAATCACGAGTTTTAACTTTGGATACACGCAATTTCATCATTATTTCAGATTTGACTTCCCCAAATACACAGGCATACAATAGATCTTGTTCTCCAACGTAAACGGTCCCTAGAAACTAGGGTACATTCGTAAATAAATTGAGCATCATGGCTAGAAGTGACTAAATGTTGCCTAATCTATCTCATCGAGAAATGACACAATTACAGCAACACAAAAAGGAACTCCACCGGACAAAGTTCAGTGCTCACAAGGAGCCTCATTCAACACACACGGTTCCATTCCCATTCATGCAAAGCACGAAAGTGTAAAACTTGGGAACATACTTGAGAGCAAAGATCACATTCAATCTCATTCAAGGCACGGATGTGAATGCAACGGGATGAAATAACTGAATTGATGCCTGCCCTCGAACTGTGATGATGGACTACCCGACTCGCCAATAATATTGGCTTCTGGTGTATTGAAATACAGGAGCTGCTGGATGTGTGTGTTTTCTTACCCCCTCACCATAGTTTGTCAAATGTTTAAACAACTGAACTTATATTCAAGGTTTGTTTCTCTTCATATGTTTTACTGGTTTACATTTGTCTCAGCAACCTGTTGAATGATTCTTCTGCTTTCAAATTAAAATGACAACAGGATGAATGCACACACTTGAAAATATAATACATGCAATGTTATGCATCATAGTGATGCAACCTCCTTTCAGTTTCATACTGCATGTCAATTGAAATCCTTACTGAAATGCACACCTTCTCAAGATTGCGCTTGACTGGCGTGTCAGGCACTCAATTACAGCTGTTTTATCAAGACAATGTGTTCGTTTTGTAATACATAGTTCCGGTCTGGTGTGGCACCCCAGCTAACGCACAACGTTGCCACAATGTTGCCACAACGTGGCGTGTTAGCAGGGACTGTCTGCGGCGCGCTGGTGTGTCCCGGGCTTTAGAGTAGAGAGACAGTTCAACTGTAAGTATGAACGGCAGAAACGGATATTGCCTTCCCTTTAAGTAGAGCGTCAGGGACAGCCTCCCTGGCTTACGGCCATACTAGCCTGAATACGCCCGATCTCGTCCGATCTCGGAAGCTAAGCAGGCTCGGGCCTGGTCAGTACTTGGATGGGAGACCGCCTGGGAATACCAGGTGCTGTAAGCTTTTGCATCTTTTACACACCAGAGGGCGACAAATCACGAGTTTTAACTTTGGATACACGCAATTTCATCATTATTTCAGATTTGACTTCCCCAAATACACAGGCATACAATAGATATTGTTCTCCAACGTAAACGGTCCCTAGTAACTAGGGTACATTCGTAAATAAATTGAGCATCATGGCTAGAAGTGACTAAATGTTGCCTAATCTTTCTCATCGAGAAATGACACAATTACAGCAACACAAAAAGGAACTCCACCGGACAAAGTTCAGTGCTCACAAGGAGCCTCATTCAACACACACGGTTCCATTCCCATTCATGCAAAGCACGAAAGTGTAAAACTTGGGAACATACTTGAGAGCAAAGATCACATTCAATCTCATTCAAGGCACGGATGTGAATGCAACGGGATGAAATTACTGAAATGATGCCTGCCCTCGAACTGTGATGATGGACTACCCGACTCGCCAATAATATTGGGTTCTGGTGTATTGAAATACAGGAGCTGCTGGATTTGTGTGTTTTCTTACCCCCTCACCATAGTTTGTCAAATGTTTAAACAACTGAACTTATATTCAAGGTTTGTTTCTCTTCATATGTTTTACTGGTTTACATTTGTCTCAGCAACCTGTTGAATGATTCTTCTGCTTTCAAAAAAAAATGACAACAGGATGAATGCACACACTTGAAAATACAATAAATGCAATGTTATGCATCATAGTGATGCAACCTCCTTTCAGTTTCATACTGCATGTCAATTGAAATCCTTACTGAAATGCACACCTTCTCAAGATTGCGCTTGACTGGCGTGTCAGGCACTCAATTACAGCTGTTTTATCAAGACAATGTGTTCGTTTTGTAATACATAGTTCCGGTCTGGTGTGGCACCCCAGCTAACGCACAACGTTGCCACAATGTTGCCACAACGTGGCGTGTTAGCAGGGACTGTCTGCGGCGCGCTGGTGTGTCCCGGGCTTTAGAGTAGAGAGACAGTTCAACTGTAAGTATGAACGGCAGAAACGGATATTGCCTTCCCTTTAAGTAGAGCGTCAGGGACAGCCTCCCTGGCTTACGGCCATACTAGCCTGAATACGCCCGATCTCGTCCGATCTCGTCCGATCTCGGAAGCCAAGCAGGCTCGGGCCTGGTCAGTACTTGGATGGGAGACCGCCTGGGAATACCAGGTGCTGTAAGCTTTTGCATCTCTTACACACCAGAGGGCGACAAATCACGAGTTTTAACTTTGGATACACGCAATTTCATCATTATTTCAGATTTGACTTCCCCAAATACACAGGCATACAATAGATCTTGTTCTCCAACGTAAACGGTCCCTAGTAACTAGGGTACATTCGTAAATAAATTGAGCATCATGGCTAGAAGTGACTAAATGTTGCCTAATCTTTCTCATCGAGAAATGACACAATTACAGCAACACAAAAAGGAACTCCACCGGACAAAGTTCAGTGCTCACAAGGAGCCTCATTCAACACACACGGTTCCATTCCCATTCATGCAAAGCACGAAAGTGTAAAACTTGGGAACATACTTGAGAGCAAAGATCACATTCAATCTCATTCAAGGCACGGATGTGAATGCAACGGGATGAAATTACTGAAATGATGCCTGCCCTCGAACTGTGATGATGGACTACCCGACTCGCCAATAATATTGGGTTCTGGTGTATTGAAATACAGGAGCTGCTGGATTTGTGTGTTTTCTTACCCCCTCACCATAGTTTGTCAAATGTTTAAACAACTGAACTTATATTCAAGGTTTGTTTCTCTTCATATGTTTTACTGGTTTACATTTGTCTCAGCAACCTGTTGAATGATTCTTCTGCTTTCAAAACAAAATGACAACAGGATGAATGCACACACTTGAAAATACAATACATGCAATGTTATGCATCATAGTGATGCAACCTCCTTTCAGTTTCATACTGCATGTCAATTGAAATCCTTACTGAAATGCACACCTTCTCAAGATTGCGCTTGAATGGCGTGTCAGGCACTCAATTACAGCTGTTTTATCAAGACAATGTGTTAGTTTTGTAATACATTGGTCTGGTGTGGCACCCCAGCTAACGCACAACGTTGCCACAACGTTTCGTGTTAGCAGGGACTGTCTGCGGCGCGCTGGTGTGTCCCGGACTTTAGAGTAGAGAGACAGTTCAACTGTAAGTATGAACGGCAGAAACGGATATTGCCTTCCCTTTAAGTAGAGCGTCAGGGACAGCATTCCTGGCTTACGGCCATACTAGCCTGAATACGCCCGATCTCGTCCGATCTCGGAAGCTAAGCAGGCTCGGGCCTGGTCAGTACTTGGATGGGAGACCGCCTGGGAATACCAGGTGCTGTAAGCTTTTGCATCTTTTACACACCAGAGGGCGACAAATCACGAGTTTTAACTTTGGATACACGCAATTTCATCATTATTTCAGATTTGACTTCCCCAAATACACAGGCATACAATAGATCTTGTTCTCCAACGGAAACGGTCCCTAGTAACTAGGGTACATTCGTAAATAAATTGAGCATCATGGCTAGAAGTGACTAAATGTTGCCTAATCTTTCTCATCGAGAAATGACACAATTACAGCAACACAAAAAGGAACTCCACCGGACAAAGTTCAGTGCTCACAAGGAGCCTCATTCAACACACACGGTTCCATTCCCATTCATGCAAAGCACGAAAGTGTAAAACTTGGGAACATACTTGAGAGCAAAGATCACATTCAATCTCATTCAAGGCACGGATGTGAATGCAACGGGATGAAATTACTGAAATGATGCCTGCCCTCGAACTGTGATGATGGACTACCCGACTCGCCAATAATATTGGGTTCTGGTGTATTGAAATACAGGAGCTGCTGGATTTGTGTGTTTTCTTACCCCCTCACCATAGTTTGTCAAATGTTTAAACAACTGAACTTATATTCAAGGTTTGTTTCTCTTCATATGTTTTACTGGTTTACATTTGTCTCAGCAACCTGTTGAATGATTCTTCTGCTTTCAAAACAAAATGACAACAGGATGAATGCACACACTTGAAAATACAATACATGCAATGTTATGCATCATAGTGATGCAACCTCCTTTCAGTTTCATACTGCATGTCAATTGAAATCCTTACTGAAATGCACACCTTCTCAAGATTGCGCTTGAATGGCGTGTCAGGCACTCAATTACAGCTGTTTTATCAAGACAATGTGTTAGTTTTGTAATATATAGTTCCGGTCTGGTGTGGCACCCCAGCTAACGCACAACGTTGCCACAACGCTGCCACAACGTGGCGTGTTAGCAGGGACTGTCTGCGGCGCGCTGGTGTGTCCCGGGCTTTAGAGTAGAGAGACAGTTCAACTGTAAGTATGAACGGCAGAAACGGATATTGCCTTCCCTTTAAGTAGAGCGTCAGGGACAGCCTCCCTGGCTTACGGCCATACTAGCCTGAATACGCCCGATCTCGTCCGATCTCGGAAGCTAAGCAGGCTCGGGCCTGGTCAGTACTTGGATGGGAGACCGCCTGGGAATACCAGGTGCTGTAAGCTTTTGCATCTTTTACACACCAGAGGGCGACAAATCACGAGTTTTAACTTTGGATACACGCAATTTCATCATTATTTCAGATTTGACTTCCCCAAATACACAGGCATACAATAGATCTTGTTCTCCAACGTAAACGGTCCCTAGTAACTAGGGTACATTCGTAAATAAATTGAGCATCATGGCTAGAAGTGACTAAATGTTGCCTAATCTTTCTCATCGAGAAATGACACAATTACAGCAACACAAAAAGGAACTCCACCGGACAAAGTTCAGTGCTCACAAGGAGCCTCATTCAACACACACGGTTCCATTCCCATTCATGCAAAGCACGAAAGTGTAAAACTTGGGAACATACTTGAGAGCAAAGATCACATTTAATCTCATTCAAGGCACGGATGTGAATGCAACGGGATGAAATTACTGAAATGATGCCTGCCCTCGAACTGTGATGATGGACTACCCGACTCGCCAATAATATTGGGTTCTGGTGTATTGAAATACAGGAGCTGCTGGATTTGTGTGTTTTCTTACCCCCTCACCATAGTTTGTCAAATGTTTAAACAACTGAACTTATATTCAAGGTTTGTTTCTCTTCATATGTTTTACTGGTTTACATTTGTCTCAGCAACCTGTTGAATGATTCTTCTGCTTTCAAAACAAAATGACAACAGGATGAATGCACACACTTGAAAATACAATACATGCAATGTTATGCATCATAGTGATGCAACCTCCTTTCAGTTTCATACTGCATGTCAATTGAAATCCTTACTGAAATGCACACCTTCTCAAGATTGCGCTTGACTGGCGTGTCAGGCACTCAATTACAGCTGTATTATCAAGACAATGTGTTCGTTTTGTAAAATATAGTTCCGGTCTGGTGTGGCACCCCAGCTAACGCACAACGTTGCCACAACGTTTCGTGTTAGCAGGGACTGTCTGCGGCGCGCTGGTGTGTCCCGGACTTTAGAGTAGAGAGACAGTTCAACTGCAAGTATGAGCGGCAGAAACGGATATTGCCTTCCCTTTAAGTAGAGCGTCAGGGACAGCCTCCCTGGCTTACGGCCACACTAGCCTGAATACGCCCGATCTCGTCCGATCTCGGAAGCTAAGCAGGCTCGGGCCTGGTCAGTACTTGCATGGGAGACCGCCTGGGAATACCAGGTGCTGTAAGCTTTTGCATCTTTTACACACCAGAGGGCGACAAATCACGAGTTTTAACTTTGGATACACGCAATTTCATCATTATTTCAGATTTGACTTCCCCAAATACACAGGCATACAATAGATCTTGTTCTCCAACGTAAACGGTCCCTAGTAACTAGGGTACATTCGTAAATAAATTGAGCATCATGGCTAGAAGTGACTAAATGTTGCCTAATCTTTCTCATCGAGAAATGACACAATTACAGCAACACAAAAAGGAACTCCACCGGACAAAGTTCAGTGATCACAAGGAGCCTCATTCAACACACACGGTTCCATTCCCATTCATGCAAAGCACGAAAGTGTAAAACTTGGGAACATACTTGAGAGCAAAGATCACATTCAATCTCATTCAAGGCACGGATGTGAATGCAACGGGATGAAATTACTGAAATGATGCCTGCCCTCGAACTGTGATGATTGACTACCCGACTCGCCAATAATATTGGGTTCTGGTGTTTTGAAATACAGGAGCTGCTGGATTTGTGTGTTTTCTTACCCCCTCACCATAGTTTGTCAAATGTTTAAACAACTGAACTTATATTCAAGGTTTGTTTCTCTTCAAATGTTTTACTGGTTTACATTTGTCTCAGCAACCTGTTGAATGATTCTTCTGCTTTCAAAACAAAATGACAACAGGATGAATGCACACACTTGAAAATACAATACATGCAATGTTATGCATCATAGTGATGCAACCTCCTTTCAGTTTCATACTGAATGTCAATTGAAATCCTTACTGAAATGCACACCTTCTCAAGATTGCGCTTGACAGGAGTGTCAGGCACTCAATTACAGCTGTTTTATCAAGACAATGTGTTCGTTTTGTAATATATAGTTCCGGTCTGGTGTGGCACCCCAGCTAACGCACAACGTTGCCACAATGTTGCCACAACGTGGCGTGTTAGCAGGGACTGTCTGCGGCGCGCTGGTGTGTCCCGGGCTTTAGAGTAGAGAGACAGTTCAACTGTAAGTATGAACGGCAGAAACGGATATTGCCTTCCCTTTAAGTAGAGCGTCAGGGACAGCCTTCCTGCCTTACGGCCATACTAGCCTGAATACGCCCGATCTCGTCCGATCTCGGAAGCCAAGCAGGCTCGGGCCTGGTCAGTACTTGGATGGGAGACTGCCTGGGAATACCAGGTGCTGTAAGCTCTTGCACCTTTTAATAAACTAGAGGGCGACATATCACGAGTTTTAACTTTGGATACACACAATTTCATCATTATTTCAGATTTTACTTCCCCAAATACACAGGCATACAATAGATCTTGTTCTCCAACGTAAACGGTCCCTAGTAACTAGGGTACATTCGTAAATAAATTGAGCATCATGGCTAGAAGTGACTAAATGTTGCCTAATCTTTCTCATCGAGAAATGACACAATTACAGCAACACAAAAAGGAACTCCACCGGACAAAGTTCAGTGCTCACAAGGAGCCTCATTCAACACACACGGTTCCATTCCCATTCATGCAAAGCACGAAAGTGTAAAACTTGGGAACATACTTGAGAGCAAAGATCACATTCAATCTCATTCAAGGCACGGATGTGAATGCAACGGGATGAAATTACTGAAATGATGCCTGCCCTCGAACTGTGATGATGGACTACCCGACTCGCCAATAATATTGGGTTCTGGTGTATTGAAATACAGGAGCTGCTGGATTTGTGTGTTTTCTTACCCCCTCACCATAGTTTGTCAAATGTTTAAACAACTGAACTTATATTCAAGGTTTGTTTCTCTTCATATGTTTTACTGGTTTACATTTGTCTCAGCAACCTGTTGAATGATTCTTCTGCTTTCAAAACAAAATGACAACAGGATGAATGCACACACTTGAAAATACAATACATGCAATGTTATGCATCATAGTGATGCAACCTCCTTTCAGTTTCATACTGCATGTCAATTGAAATCCTTACTGAAATGCACACCTTCTCAAGATTGCGCTTGACTGGCGTGTCAGGCACTCAATTACAGCTGTATTATCAAGACAATGTGTTCGTTTTGTAAAATATAGTTCCGGTCTGGTGTGGCACCCCAGCTAACGCACAACGTTGCCACAACGTTTCGTGTTAGCAGGGACTGCCTGCGGCGCGCTGGTGTGTCCCGGACTTTAGAGTAGAGAGACAGTTCAACTGCAAGTATGAGCGGCAGAAACGGATATTGCCTTCCCTTTAAGTAGAGCGTCAGGGACAGCCTCCCTGGCTTACGGCCATACTAGCCTGAATACGCCCGATCTCGTCCGATCTCGGAAGTCAAGCAGGCTTGGGCCTGGTCAGTACTTGGATGGGAGACCGCCTTGGAATACCAGGTGCTGTAAGCTTTTGCATCTTTTACACACCAGAGGGCGACAAATCACGAGTTTTAACTTTGGATACACGCAATTTCATCAATATTTCAGATTTTACTTCCCCAAATACACAGGCATACAATAGATCTTGTTCTCCAACGTAAACGGTCCCTAGTAACTAGGGTACATTCGTAAATAAATTGAGCATCATGGCTAGAAGTGACTAAATGTTGCCTAATCTTTCTCATCGAGAAATGACACAATTACAGCAACACAAAAAGGAACTCCACCGGACAAAGTTCAGTGCTCACAAGGAGCCTCATTCAACACACACGGTTCCATTCCCATTCATGCAAAGCACGAAAGTGTAAAACTTGGGAACATACTTGAGAGCAAAGATCACATTCAATCTCATTCAAGGCACGGATGTGAATGCAACGGGATGAAATTACTGAAATGATGCCTGCCCTCGAACTGTGATGATGGACTACCCGACTCGCCAATAATATTGGGTTCTGGTGTATTGAAATACAGGAGCTGCTGGATTTGTGTGTTTTCTTACCCCCTCACCATAGTTTGTCAAATGTTTAAACAACTGAACTTATATTCAAGGTTTGTTTCTCTTCATATGTTTTACTGGTTTACATTTGTCTCAGCAACCTCAGCAAGAATGATTCTTCTGCTTTCAAAACAAAATGACAACAGGATGAATGCACACACTTGAAAATACAATACATGCAATGTTATGCATCATAGTGATGCAACCTCCTTTCAGTTTCATACTGCATGTCAATTGAAATCCTTACTGAAATGCACACCTTCTCAAGATTGCGCTTGACTGGCGTGTCAGGCACTCAATTACAGCTGTATTATCAAGACAATGTGTTCGTTTTGTAATATATAGTTCCGGTCTGGTGTGGCACCCCAGCTAACGCACAACGTTGCCACAACGTTTCGTGTTAGCAGGGACTGTCTGCGGCGCGCTGGTGTGTCCCGGACTTTAGAGTAGAGAGACAGTTCAACTGCAAGTATGAGCGGCAGAAACGGATATTGCCTTCCCTTTAAGTAGAGCGTCAGGGACAGCCTCCCTGGCTTACGGCCATACTAGCCTGAATACGCCCGATCTCGTCCGATCTCGGAAGCTAAGCAGGCTCGGGCCTGGTCAGTACTTGGATGGGAGACCGCCTGGGAATACCAGGTGCTGTAAGCTTTTGCATCTTTTACACACCAAAGGGCGACAAATCACAAGTTTTAACTTTGGATACACGCAATTTCATCATTATTTCAGATTTGACTTCCCCAAATACACAGGCATACAATAGATCTTGTTCTCCAACGTAAACGGTCCCTAGTAACTAGTGTACATTTGTAAATAAATTGAGCATCATGGCTAGAAGTGACTAAATGTTGCCTAATCTTTCTCATCGAGAAATGACACAATTACACCAACACAAAAAGGAACTCCACCGGACAAAGTTCAGTGCTCACAAGGAGCCTCATTCAACACACACGGTTCCATTCCCATTCATGCAAAGCACGAAAGTGTAAAACTTGGGAAAATACTTGAGAGCAAAGATCACATTCAATCTCATTCAAGGCACGGATGTGAATGCAACGGGATGAAATTACTGAAATGATGCCTGCCCTCGAACTGTGATGATGGACTACCCGACTCGCCAATAATATTGGGTTCTGGTGTATTGAAATACAGGAGCTGCTGGATTTGTGTGTTTTCTTACCCCCTCACCATAGTTTGTCAAATGTTTAAACAACTGAACTTATATTCAAGGTTTGTTTCTCTTCATATGTTTTACTGGTTTACATTTGTCTCAGCAACCTGTTGAATGATTCTTCTGCTTTCAAAACAAAATGACAACAGGATGAATGCACACACTTGAAAATACAATACATGCAATGTTATGCATCATAGTGATGCAACCTCCTTTCAGTTTCATACTGCATGTCAATTGAAATCCTTACTGAAATGCACACCTTCTCAAGATTGCGCTTGACTGGCGTGTCAGGCACTCAATTACAGCTGTTTTATCAAGACAATGTGTTCGTTTTGTAATATATAGTTCCGGTCTGGTGTGGCACCCCAGCTAACGCACAACGTTGCCACAATGTTGCCACAACGTGGCGTGTTAGCAGGGACTGTCTGCGGCGCGCTGGTGTGTCCCGGGCTTTAGAGTAGAGAGACAGTTCAACTGTAAGTATGAACGGCAGAAACGGATATTGCCTTCCCTTTAAGTAGCGCGTCAGGGACAGCCTCCCTGGCTTACGGCCATACTAGCCTGAATACGCCCGATCTCGTCCGATCTCGGAAGCTAAGCAGGCTCGGGCCTGGTCAGTACTTGGATGGGAGACCCCCTGGGAATACCAGGTGCTGTAAGCTTTTGCATCTTTTACACACCAAAGGGCGACAAATCACGAGTTTTAACTTTGGATACACGCAATTTCATCATTATTTCAGATTTGACTTCCCCAAATACACAGGCATACAATAGATCTTGTTCTCCAACGTAAACGGTCCCTAGTAACTAGTGTACATTTGTAAATAAATTGAGCATCATGGCTAGAAGTGACTAAATGTTGCCTAATCTTTCTCATCGAGAAATGACACAATTACACCAACACAAAAAGGAACTCCACCGGACAAAGTTCAGTGCTCACAAGGAGCCTCATTCAACACACACGGTTCCATTCCCATTCATGCAAAGCACGAAAGTGTAAAACTTGGGAAAATACTTGAGAGCAAAGATCACATTCAATCTCATTCAAGGCACGGATGTGAATGCAACGGGATGAAATTACTGAAATGATGCCTGCCCTCGAACTGTGATGATGGACTACCCGACTCGCCAATAATATTGGGTTCTGGTGTATTGAAATACAGGAGCTGCTGGATTTGTGTGTTTTCTTACCCCCTCACCATAGTTTGTCAAATGTTTAAACAACTGAACTTATATTCAAGGTTTGTTTCTCTTCATATGTTTTACTGGTTTACATTTGTCTCAGCAACCTGTTGAATGATTCTTCTGCTTTCAAAACAAAATGACAACAGGATGAATGCACACACTTGAAAATACAATACATGCAATGTTATGCATCATAGTGATGCAACCTCCTTTCAGTTTCATACTGCATGTCAATTGAAATCCTTACTGAAATGCACACCTTCTCAAGATTGCGCTTGACTGGCGTGTCAGGCACTCAATTACAGCTGTTTTATCAAGACAATGTGTTCGTTTTGTAATATATAGTTCCGGTCTGGTGTGGCACCCCAGCTAACGCACAACGTTGCCACAATGTTGCCACAACGTGGCGTGTTAGCAGGGACTGTCTGCGGCGCGCTGGTGTGTCCCGGGCTTTAGAGTAGAGAGACAGTTCAACTGTAAGTATGAACGGCAGAAACGGATATTGCCTTCCCTTTAAGTAGCGCGTCAGGGACAGCCTCCCTGGCTTACGGCCATACTAGCCTGAATACGCCCGATCTCGTCCGATCTCGGAAGCTAAGCAGGCTCGGGCCTGGTCAGTACTTGGATGGGAGACCCCCTGGGAATACCAGGTGCTGTAAGCTTTTGCATCTTTTACACACCAAAGGGCGACAAATCACGAGTTTTAACTTTGGATACACGCAATTTCATCATTATTTCAGATTTGACTTCCCCAAATACACAGGCATACAATAGATCTTGTTCTCCAACGTAAACGGTCCCTAGTAACTAGTGTACATTCGTAAATAAATTGAGCATCATGGCTAGAAGTGACTAAATGTTGCCTAATCTTTCTCATCGAGAAATGACACAATTACACCAACACAAAAAGGAACTCCACCGGACAAAGTTCAGTGCTCACAAGGAGCCTCATTCAACACACACGGTTCCATTCCCATTCATGCAAAGCACGAAAGTGTAAAACTTGGGAAAATACTTGAGAGCAAAGATCACATTCAATCTCATTCAAGGCACGGATGTGAATGCAACGGGATGAAATTACTGAAATGATGCCTGCCCTCGAACTGTGATGATGGACTACCCGACTCGCCAATAATATTGGGTTCTGGTGTATTGAAATACAGGAGCTGCTGGATTTGTGTGTTTTCTTACCCCCTCACCATAGTTTGTCAAATGTTTAAACAACTGAACTTATATTCAAGGTTTGTTTCTCTTCATATGTTTTACTGGTTTACATTTGTCTCAGCAACCTGTTGAATGATTCTTCTGCTTTCAAAACAAAATGACAACAGGATGAATGCACACACTTGAAAATACAATACATGCAATGTTATGCATCATAGTGATGCAACCTCCTTTCAGTTTCATACTGCATGTCAATTGAAATCCTTACTGAAATGCACACCTTCTCAAGATTGCGCTTGACTGGCGTGTCAGGCACTCAATTACAGCTGTTTTATCAAGACAATGTGTTCGTTTTGTAATATATAGTTCCGGTCTGGTGTGGCACCCCAGCTAACGCACAACGTTGCCACAACGTTTCGTGTAAGCAGGGACTGTCTGCGGCGCGCTGGTGTGTCCCGGACTTTAGAGTAGAGAGACAGTTCAACTGCAAGTATGAGCGGCAGAAACGGATATTGCCTTCCCTTTAAGTAGAGCGTCAGGGAGAGCCTCCCTGGCTTACGGCCATACTAGCCTGAATACGCCCGATCTCGTCCGATCTCGGAAGCCAAGCAGGCTCGGGCCTGGTCAGTACTTGGATGGGAGACCGCCTGGGAATAACAGGTGCTGTAAGCTTTTGCATCTTTTACACACCAGAGGGCGACAAATCACGAGTTTTAACTTTGGATACACGCAATTTCATCATTATTTCAGATTTGACTTCCCCAAATACACAGGCATACAATAGATCTTGTTCTCCAACGTAAACGGTCCCTAGTAACTAGGGTACATTCGTAAATAAATTGAGCATCATGGCTAGAAGTGACTAAATGTTGCCTAATCTTTCTCATCGAGAAATGACACAATTACAGCAACACAAAAAGGAACTCCACCGGACAAAGTTCAGTGCTCACAAGGAGCCTCATTCAACACACACGGTTCCATTCCCATTCATGCAAAGCACGAAAGTGTAAAACTTGGGAACATACTTGAGAGCAAAGATCACATTCAATCTCATTCAAGGCACGGATGTGAATGCAACGGGATGAAATTACTGAAATGATGCCTGCCCTCGAACTGTGATGATGGACTACCCGACTCGCCAATAATATTGGGTTCTGGTGTATTGAAATACAGGAGCTGCTGGATTTGTGTGTTTTCTTACCCCCTCACCATAGTTTGTCAAATGTTTAAACAACTGAACTTATATTCAAGGTTTGTTTCTCTTCATATGTTTTACTGGTTTACATTTGTCTCAGCAACCTGTTGAATGATTCTTCTGCTTTCAAAACAAAATGACAACAGGATGAATGCACACACTTGAAAATACAATACATGCAATGTTATGCATCATAGTGATGCAACCTCCTTTCAGTTTCATACTGCATGTCAATTGAAATCCTTACTGAAATGCACACCTTCTCAAGATTGCGCTTGACTGGCGTGTCAGGCACTCAATTACAGCTGTTTTATCAAGAGAATGTGTTCGTTTTGTAATATATAGTTCCGGTCTGGTGTGGCACCCCAGCTAACGCACAACGTTGCCACAACGTTTCGTGTTAGCAGGGACTGTCTGCGGCGTGCTGGTGTGTCCCGGACTTTAGAGTAGAGAGACAGTTCAACTGCAAGTATGAGCGGCAGAAACGGATATTGCCTTCCCTTTAAGTAGAGCGTCAGGGACAGCCTCCCTGGCTTACGGCCATACTAGCCTGAATACGCCCGATCTCGTCTGATCTTGGAAGCTAAGCAGGCTCGGGCCTGGTCAGTACTTGGATGGGAGACCACCTGGGAATACCAGGTGCTGTAAGCTTTTGCATCTTTTACACACCAGAGGGCGACAAATCACGAGTTTTAACTTTGGATACACGCAATTTCATCATTATTTCAGATTTGACTTCCCCAAATACACAGGCATACAATAGATCTTGTTCTCCAACGTAAACGGTCCCTAGTAACTAGGGTACATTCGTAAATAAATTGAGCATCATGGCTAGAAGTGACTAAATGTTGCCTAATCTTTCTCATCGAGAAATGAAACAATTACAGCAACACAAAAAGGAACTCCACCGGACAAAGTTCAGTGCTCACAAGGAGCCTCATTCAACACACACGGTTCCATTCCCATTCATGCAAAGCACGAAAGTGTAAAACTTGGGAACATACTTGAGAGCAAAGATCACATTCAATCTCATTCAAGGCACGAATGTGAATGCAACGGGATGAAATTACTGAAATGATGCCTGCCCTCGAACTGTGATGATGGACTACCCGACTCGCCAATAATATTGGGTTCTGGTGTATTGAAATACAGGAGCTGCTGGATTTGTGTGTTTTCTAACCCCCTCACCATAGTTTGTCAAATGTTTAAACAACTGAACTTATATTCAAGGTTTGTTTCTCTTCATATGTTTTACTGGTTTACATTTGTCTCAGCAACCTGTTGAATGATTCTTCTGCTTTCAAAACAAAATGACAACAGGATGAATGCACACACTTGAAAATACAATACATGCAATGTTATGCATCATAGTGATGCAACCTCCTTTCAGTTTCATACTGCATGTCAATTGAAATCCTTACTGAAATGCACACCTTCTCAAGATTGCGCTTGACTGGCGTGTCAGGCACTCAATTACAGCTGTTTTATCAAGAGAATGTGTTCGTTTTGTAATATATAGTTCCGGTCTGGTGTGGCACCCCAGCTAACGCACAACGTTGCCACAATGTTGCCACAACGTGGCGTGTTAGCAGAGACTGTCTGCGGCGCGCTGGTGTGTCCCGGGCTTTAGAGTAGAGAGACAGTTCAACTGTAAGTATGAACAGCAGAAACGGATATTGCCTTCCCTTTAAGTAGAGCGTCAGGGACAGCCTCCCTGGCTTACGGCCATACTAGCCTGAATACGCCCGATCTCGTCCGATCTCGGAAGCTAAGCAGGCTCGGGCCTGGTCAGTACTTGGATGGGAGACCGCCTGGGAATACCAGGTGCTGTAGGCTTTGGCATCTTTTACACACCAGAGGGCGACAAATCACGAGTTTTAACTTTGGATACACGCAATTTCATCATTATTTCAGATTTGACTTCCCCAAATACACAGGCATACAATAGATCTTGTTCTCCAACGTAAACGGTCCCTAGTAACTAGGGTACATTCGTAAATAAATTGAGCATCATGGCTAGAAGTGACTAAATGTTGCCTAATCTTTCTCATCGAGAAATGACACAATTACAGCAACACAAAAAGGAACTCCACCGGACAAAGTTCAGTGCTCACAAGGAGCCTCATTCAACACACACGGTTCCATTCCCATTCATGCAAAGCACGAAAGTGTAAAACCTGGGAACATACTTGAGAGCAAAGATCACATTCAATCTCATTCAAGGCACGGATGTGAATGCAACGGGATGAAATTACTGAAATGATGCCTGCCCTCGAACTGTGATGATGGACTACCCGACTCGCCAATAATATTGGGTTCTGGTGTATTGAAATACAGGAGCTGCTGGATTTGTGTGTTTTCTTACCCCCTCACCATAGTTTGTCAAATGTTTAAACAACTGAACTTATATTCAAGGTTTGTTTCTCTTCATATGTTTTACTGGTTTACATTTGTCTCAGCAACCTCAGCAAAAATGATTCTTCTGCTTTCAAAACAAAATGACAACAGGATGAATGCACACACTTGAAAATACAATACATGCAATGTTATGCATCATAGTGATGCAACCTCCTTTCAGTTTCATACTGCATGTCAATTGAAATCCTTACTGAAATGCACACCTTCTCAAGATTGCGCTTGACTGGCGTGTCAGGCACTCAATTACAGCTGTTTTATCAAGACAATGTGTTCGTTTTGTAATATATAGTTCCGGTCTGGTGTGGCACCCCAGCTAACGCACAACGTTGCCACAACGTTTCGTGTTAGCAGGGACTGTCTGGGGCGTGCTGGTGTGTCCCGGACTTTAGAGTAGAGAGACAGTTCAACTGCAAGTATGAGCGGCAGAAACGGATATTGCCTTCCCTTTAAGTAGAGCGTCAGGGACAGCCTCCCTGGCTTACGGCCATACTAGCCTGAATACGCCCGATCTCGTCTGATCTCGGAAGCTAAGCAGGCTCGGGCCTGGTCAGTACTTGGATGGGAGACCACCTGGGAATACCAGGTGCTGTAAGCTTTTGCATCTTTTACACACCAGAGGGCGACAAATCACGAGTTTTAACTTTGGATACACGCAATTTCATCATTATTTCAGATTTGACTTCCCCAAATACACAGGCATACAATAGATCTTGTTCTCCAACGTAAACGGTCCCTAGTAACTAGGGTACATTCGTAAATAAATTGAGCATCATGGCTAGAAGTGACTAAATGTTGCCTAATCTTTCTCATCGAGAAATGACACAATTACAGCAACACAAAAAGGAACTCCACCGGACAAAGTTCAGTGCTCACAAGGAGCCTCATTCAACACACACGGTTCCATTCCCATTCATGCAAAGCACGAAAGTGTAAAACTTGGGAACATACTTGAGAGCAAAGATCACATTCAATCTCATTCAAGGCACGGATGTGAATGCAACGGGATGAAATTACTGAAATGATGCCTGCCCTCGAACTGTGATGATGGACTACCCGACTCGCCAATAATATTGGGTTCTGGTGTATTGAAATACAGGAGCTGCTGGATTTGTGTGTTTTCTTACCCCCTCACCATAGTTTGTCAAATGTTTAAACAACTGAACTTATATTCAAGGTTTATTTCTCTTCATATGTTTTACTGGTTTACATTTGTCTCAGCAACCTGTTGAATGATTCTTCTGCTTTCAAAACAAAATGACAACAGGATGAATGCACACACTTGAAAATACAATACATGCAATGTTATGCATCATAGTGATGCAACCTCCTTTCAGTTTCATACTGCATGTCAATTGAAATCCTTACTGAAATGCACACCTTCTCAAGATTGCGCTTGACTGGCGTGTCAGGCACTCAATCACAGCTGTTTTATCAAGACAATGTGTTCGTTTTGTAATATATAGTTCCGGTCTGGTGTGGCACCCCAGCTAACGCACAACGTTGCCACAATGTTGCCACAACGTGGCGTGTTAGCAGGGACTGGCTGCGGCGCGCTGGTGTGTCCCGGGCTTTAGAGTAGAGAGACAGTTCAACTGTAAGTATGAACGGCAGAAACGGATATTGCCTTCCCTTTAAGTAGAGCGTCAGGGACAGCCTCCCTGGCTTACGGCCATACTAGCCTGAATACGCCCGATCTCATCCGATCTCGGAAGCCAAGCGGGCTCGGGCCTGGTCAGTACTTGGATGGGAGACCGCCTGGGAATACCAGGTGCTGTAAGCTTTTGCACCTTTTACACACCAGAGGGCGACAAATCACGAGTTTTAACTTTGGATACACACAATTTCATCATTATTTCAGATTTTACTTCCCCAAATATACAGGCATACAATAGATCTTGTTCTCCAACGTAAACGGTCCCTAGTAACTAGGGTACATTCGTAAATAAATTGAGCATCATGGCTAGAAGTGACTAAATGTTGCCTAATCTTTCTCATCGAGAAATGACACAATTACAGCAACACAAAAAGGAACTCCACCGGACAAAGTTCAGTGCTCACAAGTAGCCTCATTCAACACACACGGTTCCATTCCCATTCATGCAAAGCACGAAAGTGTAAAACTTGGGAACATACTTGAGAGCAAAGATCACATTCAATCTCATTCAAGGCACGGATGTGAATGCAACGGGATGAAATTACTGAAATGATGCCTGCCCTCGAACTGTGATGATGGACTACCCGACTCGCCAATAATATTGGGTTCTGGTGTATTGAAATACAGGAGCTGCTGGATTTGTGTGTTTTCTTACCCCCTCACCATAGTTTGTCAAATGTTTAAACAACTGAACTTATATTCAAGGTTTGTTTCTCTTCATATGTTTTACTGGTTTACATTTGTCTCAGCAACCTCAGCAAAAATGATTCTTCTGCTTTCAAAACAAAATGACAACAGGATGAATGCACACACTTGAAAATACAATACATGCAATGTTATGCATCATAGTGATTTAACCTCCTTTCAGTTTCATACTGCATGTCAATTGAAATCCTTACTGAAATGCACACCTTCTCAAGATTGCGCTTGACTGGCGTGTCAGGCACTCAATTACAGCTGTATTATCAAGACAATGTGTTCGTTTTGTAAAATATAGTTCCGGTCTGGTGTGGCACCCCAGCTAACGCACAACGTTGCCACAACGTTTCGTGTTAGCAGGGACTGTCTGCGGCGCGCTGGTGTGTCCCGGACTTTAGAGTAGAGAGACAGTTCAACTGCAAGTATGAGCGGCAGAAACGGATATTGCCTTCCCTTTAAGTAGAGCGTCAGGGACAGCCTCCCTGGCTTACGGCCATACTAGCCTGAAAACGCCCGATCTCGTCCGATCTCGGAAGCTAAGCAGGCTCGGGCCTGGTCAGTACTTGGATGGGAGACTGCCTGGGAATACCAGGTGCTGTAAGCTTTTGCATCTTTTACACACCAGAGGGCGACAAATCACGAGTTTTAACTTTGGATACACGCAATTTCATCATTATTTCAGATTTGACTTCCCCAAATACACAGGCATACAATAGATCTTGTTCTCCAACGTAATCGGTCCCTAGTAACTAGGGTACATTCGTAAATAAATTGAGCATCATGGCTAGAAGTGACTAAATGTTGCCTAATCTTTCTCATCGAGAAATGACACAATTACAGCAACACAAAAAGGAACTCCACCGGACAAAGTTCAGTGCTCACAAGGAGCCTCATTCAACACACACGGTTCCATTCCCATTCATGCAAAGCACGAAAGTGTAAAACTTGG
>NC_089857.1:9426783-9431783 GCF_036373705.1 Amia ocellicauda | reverse complement strand
AATACAGGAGCTGCTGGATTTGTGTGTTTTCTAACCCCCTCACCATAGTTTGTCAAATGTTTAAACAACTGAACTTATATTCAAGGTTTGTTTCTCTTCATATGTTTTACTGGTTTACATTTGTCTCAGCAACCTGTTGAATGATTCTTCTGCTTTCAAAACAAAATGACAACAGGATGAATGCACACACTTGAAAATACAATACATGCAATGTTATGCATCATAGTGATGCAACCTCCTTTCAGTTTCATACTGCATGTCAATTGAAATCCTTACTGAAATGCACACCTTCTCAAGATTGCGCTTGACTGGCGTGTCAGGCACTCAATTACAGCTGTTTTATCAAGAGAATGTGTTCGTTTTGTAATATATAGTTCCGGTCTGGTGTGGCACCCCAGCTAACGCACAACGTTGCCACAACGTTTCGTGTTAGCAGGGACTGTCTGCAGCGTGCTGGTGTGTCCCGGACTTTAGAGTAGAGAGACAGTTCAACTGCAAGTATGAGTGGCAGAAACGGATATTGCCTTCCCTTTAAGTAGAGGGTCAGGGACAGCCTCCCTGGCTTACGGCCATACTAGTCTGAATACGCCCGATCTCGTCCGATCTCGGAAGCTAAGCAGGCTCGGGCCTGGTCAGTACTTGGATGGGAGACCACCTGGGAATACCAGGTGCTGTAAGCTTTTGCATCTTTTACACACCAGAGGGCGACAAATCACGAGTTTTAACTTTGGATACACGCAATTTCATCATTATTTCAGATTTGACTTCCCCAAATACACAGGCATACAATAGATCTTGTTCTCCAACGTAAACGGTCCCTAGTAACTAGGGTACATTCGTAAATAAATTGAGCATCATGGCTAGAAGTGACTAAATGTTGCCTAATCTTTCTCATCGAGAAATGACACAATTACAGCAACACAAAAAGGAACTCCACCGGACAAAGTTCAGTGCTCACAAGGAGCCTCATTCAACACACACGGTTCCATTCCCATTCATGCAAAGCACGAAAGTGTAAAACTTGGGAACATACTTGAGAGCAAAGATCACATTCAATCTCATTCAAGGCACGGATGTGAATGCAACGGGATGAAATTACTGAAATGATGCCTGCCCTCGAACTGTGATGATGGACTACCCGACTCGCCAATAATATTGGGTTCTGGTGTATTGAAATACAGGAGCTGCTGGATTTGTGTGTTTTCTTACCCCCTCACCATAGTTTGTCAAATGTTTAAACAACTGAACTTATATTCAAGGTTTATTTCTCTTCATATGTTTTACTGGTTTACATTTGTCTCAGCAACCTGTTGAATGATTCTTTTGCTTTCAAAACAAAATGACAACAGGATGAATGCACACACTTGAAAATACAATACATGCAATGTTATGCATCATAGTGATGCAACCTCCTTTCAGTTTCATACTGCATGTCAATTGAAATCCTTACTGAAATGCACACCTTCTCAAGATTGCGCTTGACTGGCGTGTCAGGCACTCAATTACAGCTGTATTATCAAGACAATGTGTTCGTGTTGTAAAATATAGTTCCGGTCTGGTGTGGCACCCCAGCTAACGCACAACGTTGCCACAACGTTTCGTGTTAGCAGGGACTGTCTGCGGCGCGCTGGTGTGTCCCGGACTTTAGAGTAGAGAGACAGTTCATTTGCAAGTATGAGCGGCAGAAACGGATATTGCCTTCCCTTTAAGTAGAGCGTCAGGGACAGCCTCCCTGGCTTACGGCCATACTAGCCTGAATACGCCCGATCTCGGAAGCTAAGCAGGCTCGGGCCTGGTCAGTACTTGGATGGGAGACCGCCTGGGAATACCAGGTGCTGTAAGCTTTTGCATCTTTTATACACCAGAGGGCGACAAATCACGAGTTTTAACTTTGGATACACGCAATTTCATCATTATTTCAGATTTGACTTCCCCAAATACACAGGCATACAATAGATCTTGTTCTCCAACGTAAACGGTCCCTAGTAACTAGGGTACATTCGTAAATAAATTGAGCATCATGGCTAGAAGTGACTAAATGTTGCCTAATCTTTCTCATCGAGAAATGACACAATTACAGCAACACAAAAAGGAACTCCACCGGACAAAGTTCAGTGCTCACAAGGAGCCTCATTCAACACACACGGTTCCATTCCCATTCATGCAAAGCACGAAAGTGTAAAACTTGGGAACATACTTGAGAGCAAAGATCACATTCAATCTCATTCAAGGCACGGATGTGAATGCAACGGGATGAAATTACTGAAATGATGCCTGCCCTCGAACTGTGATGATGGACTACCCGACTCGCCAATAATATTGGGTTCTGGTGTATTGAAATACAGGAGCTGCTGGATTTGTGTGTTTTCTTACCCCCTCACCATAGTTTGTCAAATGTTTAAACAACTGAACTTATATTCAAGGTTTGTTTCTCTTCATATGTTTTACTGGTTTACATTTGTCTCAGCAACCTGTTGAATGATTCTTCTGCTTTCAAAACAAAATGACAACAGGATGAATGCACACACTTGAAAATACAATACATGCAATGTTATGCATCATAGTGATGCAACCTCCTTTCAGTTTCATACTGCATGTCAATTGAAATCCTTACTGAAATGCACACCTTCTCAAGATTGCGCTTGACTGCCGTGTCAGGCACTCAATTACAGCTGTATTATCAAGACAATGTGTTCGTTTTGTAAAATATAGTTCCGGTCTGGTGTGGCACCCCAGCTAACGCACAACGTTGCCACAACGTTTCGTGTTAGCAGGGACTGTCTGCAGCGTGCTGGTGTGTCCCGGACTTTAGAGTAGAGAGACAGTTCAACTGCAAGTATGAGTGGCAGAAACGGATATTGCCTTCCCTTTAAGTAGAGGGTCAGGGACAGCCTCCCTGGCTTACGGCCATACTAGTCTGAATACTCCCGATCTCGTCCGATCTCGGAAGCTAAGCAGGTTCGGGCCTGGTTAGTACTTGGATGGGAGACCGCCTGGGAATACCAGGTGCTGTAAGCTTTTGCATCTTTTACACACCAGAGGGCGACAAATCACGAGTTTTAACTTTGGATACACGCAATTTCATCATTATTTCAGATTTGACTTCCCCAAATTCACAGGCATACAATAGATCTTGTTCTCCAACGTAAACGGTCCCTAGTAACTAGGGTACATTCGTAAATAAATTGAGCATCATGGCTAGAAGTGACTAAATGTTGCCTAATCTTTCTCATCGAGAAATGACACAATTACAGCAACACAAAAAGGAACTCCACCGGGAAATGTTCAGTGTTCACAAGGAGCCTCATTCAACACACACGGTTCCATTCCCATTCATGCAAAGCACGAAAGTGTAAAACTTGGGAACATACTTGAGAGCAAAGATCACATTCAATCTCATTCAAGGCACGGATGTGAATGCAACGGGATGAAATTACTGAAATGATGCCTGCCCTCGAACTGTGATGATGGACTACCCGACTCGCCAATAATATTGGGTTCTGGTGTATTGAAATACAGGAGCTGCTGGATTTGTGTGTTTTCTTACCCCCTCACCATAGTTTGTCAAATGTTTAAACAACTGAACTTATATTCAAGGTTTGTTTCTCTTCATATGTTTTACTGGTTTACATTTGTCTCAGCAACCTGTTGAATGATTCTTCTGCTTTCAAAACAAAATGACAACAGGATGAATGCACACACTTGAAAATATAATACATGCAATGTTATGCATCATAGTGATGCAACCTCCTTTCAGTTTCATACTGCATGTCAATTGAAATCCTTACTGAAATGCACACCTTCTCAAGATTGCGCTTGACTGGCATGTCAGGCACTCAATTACAGCTGTTTTATCAAGACAATGTGTTCGTTTTGTAAAATATAGTTCCGGTCTGGTGTGGCACCCCAGCTAACGCACAACGTTGCCACAACGTTGCCACAACGTTTCGTGTTAGCAGGGACTGTCTGCGGCGCGCTGGTGTGTCCCGGACTTTAGAGTAGAGAGACAGTTCATTTGCAAGTATCAGCGGCAGAAACGGATATTGCCTTCCCTTTAAGTAGAGCGTCAGGGACAGCCTCCCTGGCTTACGGCCATACTAGCCTGAATACGCCCGATCTCGGAAGCTAAGCAGGCTCGGGCCTGGTCAGTACTTGGATGGGAGACCGCCTGGGATTACCAGGTGCTGTAAGCTTTTGCATCTTTTACACACCAGAGGGCGACAAATCACGAGTTTTAACTTTGGATACACGCAATTTCATCATTATTTCAGATTTGACTTCCCCAAATACACAGGCATACAATAGATCTTGTTCTCCAACGTAAACGGTCCCTAGTAACTAGGGTACATTCGTAAATAAATTGAGCATCATGGCTAGAAGTGACTAAATGTTGCCTAATCTTTCTCATCGAGAAATGACACAATTACAGCAACACAAAAAGGAACTCCACCGGACAAAGTTCAGTGCTCACAAGGAGCCTCATTCAACACACACGGTTCCATTCCCATTCATGCAAAGCACGAAAGTGTAAAACTTGGGAACATACTTGAGAGCAAAGATCACATTCAATCTCATTCAAGGCACGGATGTGAATGCAACGGGATGAAATTACTGAAATGATGCCTGCCCTCGAACTGTGATGATGGACTACCCGACTTGCCAATAATATTGGGTTCTGGTGTATTGAAATACAGGAGCTGCTGGATTTGTGTGTTTTCTTACCCCCTCACCATAGTTTGTCAAATGTTTAAACAACTGAACTTATATTCAAGGTTTGTTTCTCTTCATATGTTTTACTGGTTTACATTTGTCTCAGCAACCTGTTGAATGATTCTTCTGCTTTCAAAACAAAATGACAACAGGATGAATGCACACACTTGAAAATACAATACATGCAATGTTATGCATCATAGTGATGCAACCTCCTTTCAGTTTCATACTGCATGTCAATTGAAATCCTTACTGAAATGCACACCTTCTCAAGATTGCGCTTGACTGGC
>NC_089857.1:9406783-9421783 GCF_036373705.1 Amia ocellicauda | reverse complement strand
CTGGGAATACCAGGTGCTGTAAGCTTTTGCATCTTTTACACACCAGAGGGCGACAAATCACGAGTTTTAACTTTGGATACACGCAATTTCATCATTATTTCAGATTTGACTTCCCCAAATACACAGGCATACAATAGATCTTGTTCTCCAACGTAAACGGTCCCTATTAACTAGTGTACATTTGTAAATAAATTGAGCATCATGGCTAGAAGTGACTAAATGTTGCCTAATCTTTCTCATCGAGAAATGACACAATTACAGCAACACAAAAAGGAACTCCACCGGACAAAGTTCAGTGCTCACAAGGAGCCTCATTCAACACACACGGTTCCATTCCCATTCATACAAAGCACGAAAGTGTAAAACTTGGGAACATACTTGAGAGCAAAGATCACATTCAATCTCATTCAAGGCACGGATGTGAATGCAACGGGATGAAATTACTGAAATGATGCCTGCCCTCGAACTGTGATGATGGACTACCCGACTCGCCAATAATATTGGGTTCTGGTGTATTGAAATACAGGAGCTGCTGGATTTGTGTGTTTTCTTACCCCCTCACCATAGTTTGTCAAATGTTTAAACAACTGAACTTATATTCAAGGTTTGTTTCTCTTCATATGTTTTACTGGTTTACATTTGTCTCAGCAACCTGTTGAATGATTCTTCTGCTTTCAAAACAAAATGACAACAGGATGAATGCACACACTTGAAAATACAATACATGCAATGTTATGCATCATAGTGATGCAACCTCCTTTCAGTTTCATACAGCATGTCAATTAAAATCCTTACTGAAATGCACACCTTCTCAAGATTGCGCTTGACTGGCGTGTCAGGCACTCAATTACAGCTGTTTTATCAAGACAATGTGTTCGTTTTGTAATATATAGTTCCGGTCTGGTGTGGCACCCCAGCTAACGCACAACGTTGCCACAATGTTGCCACAACGTGGCGTGTTAGCAGGGACTGTCTGCGGCGCGCTGGTGTGTCCCGGGCTTTAGAGTAGAGAGACAGTTCAACTGTAAGTATGAACGGCAGAAACGGATATTGCCTTCCCTATAAGTAGAGCGTCAGGGACAGCCTCCCTGGCTTACGGCCATACTAGCCTGAATACGCCCGATCTCGTCCGATCTCGGAAGCTAAGCAGGCTCGGGCCTGGTCAGTACTTGGATGGGAGACCGCCTGGGAATACCAGGTGCTGTAAGCTTTTGCATCTTTTACACACCAGAGGGCGACAAATCACGAGTTTTAACTTTGGATACACGCAATTTCATCATTATTTCAGATTTGACTTCCCCAAATACACAGGCATACAATAGATCTTGTTCTCCAACGTAAACGGTCCCTAGTAACTAGGGTACATTCGTAAATAAATTGAGCATCATGGCTAGAAGTGACTAAATGTTGCCTAATCTTTCTCATCGAGAAATGACACAATTACAGCAACACAAAAAGGAACTCCACCGGACAAAGTTCAGTGCTCACAAGGAGCCTCATTCAACACACACGGTTCCATTCCCATTCATGCAAAGCACGAAAGTGTAAAACTTGGGAACATACTTGAGAGCAAAGATCACATTCAATCTCATTCAAGGCACGGATGTGAATGCAACGGGATGAAATTACTGAAATGATGCCTGCCCTCGAACTGTGATGATGGACTACCCGACTCGCCAATAATATTGGGTTCCGGTGTATTGAAATACAGGAGCTGCTGGATTTGTGTGTTTTCTTACCCCCTCACCATAGTTTGTCAAATGTTTAAACAACTGAACTTATATTCAAGGTTTGTTTCTCTTCATATGTTTTACTGGTTTACATTTGTCTCAGCAACCTCAGCAAAAATGATTCTTCTGCTTTCAAAACAAAATGACAACAGGATGAATGCACACACTTGAAAATACAATACATGCAATGTTATGCATCATAGTGATGCAACCTCCTTTCAGTTTCATACTGCATGTCAATTGAAATCCTTATTGAAATGCACACCTTCTCAAGATTGCGCTTGACTGGCGTGTCAGGCACTCAATTACAGCTGTATTATCAAGACAATGTGTTCGATTTGTAAAATATAGTTCCGGTCTGGTGTGGCACCCCAGCTAACGCACAACGTTGCCACAACGTTTCGTGTTAGCAGGGACTGTCTGCGGCGCGCTGGTGTGTCCCGGACTTTAGAGTAGAGAGACAGTTCAACTGCAAGTATGAGCGGCAGAAACGGATATTGCCTTCCCTTTAAGTAGAGCGTCAGGGACAGCCTCCCTGGCTTACGGCCATACTAGCCTGAAAACGCCCGATCTCGTCCGATCTCGGAAGCTAAGCAGGCTCGGGCCTGGTCAGTACTTGGATGGGAGACTGCCTGGGAATACCAGGTGCTGTAAGCTTTTGCATCTTTTACACACCAGAGGGCGACAAATCACGAGTTTTAACTTTGGATACACGCAATTTCATCATTATTTCAGATTTGACTTCCCCAAATACACAGGCATACAATAGATCTTGTTCTCCAACGTAAACGGTCCCTAGTAACTAGGGTACATTCGTAAATAAATTGAGCATCATGGCTAGAAGTGACTAAATGTTGCCTAATCTTTCTCATCGAGAAATGACACAATTACAGCAACACAAAAAGGAACTCCACCGGACAAAGTTCAGTGCTCACAAGGAGCCTCATTCAACACACACGGTTCCATTCCCATTCATGCAAAGCACGAAAGTGTAAAACTTGGGAACATACTTGAGAGCAAAGATCACATTCAATCTCATTCAAGGCACGGATGTGAATGCAACGGGATGAAATTACTGAAATGATGCCTGCCCTCGAACTGTGAAGATGGACTACCCGACTCGCCAATAATATTGGGTTCTGGTGTATTGAAATACAGGAGCTGCTGGATTTGTGTGTTTTCTTACCCCCTCACGATAGTTTGTCAAATGTTTAAACAACTGAACTTATATTCAAGGTTTGTTTCTCTTCATATGTTTTACTGGTTTACATTTGTCTCAGCAACCTGTTGAATGATTCTTCTGCTTTCAAAACAAAATGACAACAGGATGAATGCACACACTTGAAAATACAATACATGCAATGTTATGCATCATAGTGATGCAACCTCCTTTCAGTTTCATACTGCATGTCAATTGAAATCCTTACTGAAATGCACACCTTCTCAAGATTGCGCTTGACTGGCGTGTCAGGCACTCAATTACAGCTGTTTTATCAAGACAATGTGTTCGTTTTGTAATATATAGTTCCGGTCTGGTGTGGCACCCCAGCTAACGCACAACGTTGCCACAACGTTTCGTGTTAGCAGGGACTGTCTGCGGCGTGCTGGTGTGTCCCGGACTTTAGAGTAGAGAGACAGTTCAACTGCAAGTATGAGCGGCAGAAACGGATATTGCCTTCCCTTTAAGTAGAGCGTCAGGGACAGCCTCCCTGGCTTACGGCCATACTAGCCTGAATACGCCCGATCTCGTCTGATCTCGGAAGCTAAGCAGGCTCGGGCCTGGTCAGTACTTGGACGGGAGACCACCTGGGAATACCAGGTGCTGTAAGCTTTTGCATCTTTTACACACCAGAGGGCGACAAATCACGAGTTTTAACTTTGGATACACGCAATTTCATCATTATTTCAGATTTGACTTCCCCAAATACACAGGCATACAATAGATCTTGTTCTCCAACGTAAACGGTCCCTAGTAACTAGGGTACATTCGTAAATAAATTGAGCATCATGGCTAGAAGTGACTAAATGTTGCCTAATCTTTCTCATCGAGAAATGACACAATTACAGCAACACAAAAAGGAACTCCACCGGACAAAGTTCAGTGCTCACAAGGAGCCTCATTCAACACACACGGTTCCATTCCCATTCATGCAAAGCACGAAAGTGTAAAACTTGGGAACATACTTGAGAGCAAAGATCACATTCAATCTCATTCAAGGCACGGATGTGAATGCAACGGGATGAAATTACTGAAATGATGCCTGCCCTCGAACTGTGATGATGGACTACCCGACTCGCCAATAATATTGGGTTCTGGTGTATTGAAATACAGGAGCTGCTGGATTTGTGTGTTTTCTTACCCCCTCACCATAGTTTGTCAAATGTTTAAACAACTGAACTTATATTCAAGGTTTGTTTCTCTTCATATGTTTTACTGGTTTACATTTGTCTCAGCAACCTGTTGAATGATTCTTCTGCTTTCAAAACAAAATGACAACAGGATGAATGCACACACTTGAAAATACAATACATGCAATGTTATGCATCATAGTGATGCAACCTCCTTTCAGTTTCATACTGCATGTCAATTGAAATCCTTACTGAAATGCACACCTTCTCAAGATTGCGCTTGACTGGCGTGTCAGGCACTCAATTACAGCTGTTTTATCAAGAGAATGTGTTCGTTTTGTAATATATAGTTCCGGTCTGGTGTGGCACCCCAGCTAACGCACAACGTTGCCACAATGTTGCCACAACGTGGCGTGTTAGCAGGGACTGTCTGCGGCGCGCTGGTGTGTCCCGGGCTTTAGAGTAGAGAGACAGTTCAACTGTAAGTATGAACAGCAGAAACGGATATTGCCTTCCCTTTAAGTAGAGCGTCAGGGACAGCCTTCCTGGCTTACGGCCATACTAGCCTGAATACGCCCGATCTCGTCCGATCTCGGAAGCCAAGCAGGCTCGGGCCTGGTCAGTACTTGGATGGGAGACCGCCTGGGAATACCAGGTGCTGTAAGCTTTTGCATCTTTTACACACCAGAGGGCGACAAATCACGAGTTTTAACTTTGGATACACGCAATTTCATCATTATTTCAGATTTGACTTCCCCAAATACACAGGCATACAATAGATCTTGTTCTCCAACGTAAACGGTCCCTAGTAACTAGGGTACATTCGTAAATAAATTGAGCATCATGGCTAGAAGTGACTAAATGTTGCCTAATCTTTCTCATCGAGAAATGACACAATTACAGCAACACAAAAAGGAACTCCACCGGACAAAGTTCAGTGCTCACAAGGAGCCTCATTCAACACACACGGTTCCATTCCCATTCATGCAAAGCACGAAAGTGTAAAACTTGGGAACATACTTGAGAGCAAAGATCACATTCAATCTCATTCAAGGCACGGATGTGAATGCAACGGGATGAAATTACTGAAATGATGCCTGCCCTCGAACTGTGATGATGGACTACCCGACTCGCCAATAATATTGGGTTCTGGTGTATTGAAATACAGGAGCTGCTGGATTTGTGTGTTTTCTTACCCCCTCACCATAGTTTGTCAAATGTTTAAACAACTGAACTTATATTCAAGGTTTGTTTCTCTTCATATGTTTTACTGGTTTACATTTGTCTCAGCAACCTGTTGAATGATTCTTCTGCTTTCAAAACAAAATGACAACAGGATGAATGCACACACTTGAAAATACAATACATGCAATGTTATGCATCATAGTGATGCAACCTCCTTTCAGTTTCATACTGCATGTCAATTGAAATCCTTACTGAAATGCACACCTACTCAAGATTGCGCTTGACTGGCGTGTCAGGCACTCAATTACAGCTGTTTTATCAAGAGAATGTGTTCGTTTTGTAATATATAGTTCCGGTCTGGTGTGGCACCCCAGCTAACGCACAACGTTGCCACAACGTTTCGTGTTAGCAGGGACTGTCTGCAGCGTGCTGGTGTGTCCCGGACTTTAGAGTAGAGAGACAGTTCAACTGCAAGTATGAGTGGCAGAAACGGATATTGCCTTCCCTTTAAGTAGAGGGTCAGGGACAGCCTCCCTGGCTTACGGCCATACTAGTCTGAATACGCCCGATCTCGTCCGATCTCGGAAGCTAAGCAGGTTCGGGCCTGGTTAGTACTTGGATGGGAGACCGCCTGGGAATACCAGGTGCTGTAAGCTTTTGCATCTTTTACACACCAGAGGGCGACAAATCACGAGTTTTAACTTTGGATACACGCAATTTCATCATTATTTCAGATTTGACTTCCCCAAATTCACAGGCATACAATAGATCTTGTTCTCCAACGTAAACGGTCCCTAGTAACTAGGGTACATTCGTAAATAAATTGAGCATCATGGCTAGAAGTGACTAAATGTTGCCTAATCTTTCTCATCGAGAAATGACACAATTACAGCAACACAAAAAGGAACTCCACCGGGCAATGTTCAGTGTTCACAAGGAGCCTCATTCAACACGCACGGTTCCATTCCCATTCATGCAAAGCACGAAAGTGTAAAACTTGGGAACATACTTGAGAGCAAAGATCACATTCAATCTCATTCAAGGCACGGATGTGAATGCAACGGGATGAAATTACTGAAATGATGCCTGCCCTCGAACTGTGATGATGGACTACCCGACTCGCCAATAATATTGGGTTCTGGTGTATTGAAATACAGGAGCTGCTGGATTTGTGTGTTTTCTTACCCCCTCACCATAGTTTGTCAAATGTTTAAACAACTGAACTTATATTCAAGGTTTGTTTCTCTTCATATGTTTTACTGGTTTACATTTGTCTCAGCAACCTGTTGAATGATTCTTCTGCTTTCAAAACAAAATGACAACAGGATGAATGCACACACTTGAAAATATAATACATGCAATGTTATGCATCATAGTGATGCAACCTCCTTTCAGTTTCATACTGCATGTCAATTGAAATCCTTACTGAAATGCACACCTTCTCAAGATTGCGCTTGACTGGCGTGTCAGGCACTCAATTACAGCTGTTTTATCAAGACAATGTGTTCGTTTTGTAAAATATAGTTCCGGTCTGGTGTGGCACCCCAGCTAACGCACAACGTTGCCACAACGTTGCCACAACGTTTCGTGTTAGCAGGGACTGTCTGCGGCGCGCTGGTGTGTCCCGGACTTTAGAGTAGAGAGACAGTTCATTTGCAAGTATGAGCGGCAGAAACGGATATTGCCTTCCCTTTAAGTAGAGCGTCAGGGACAGCCTCCCTGGCTTACGGCCATACTAGCCTGAATACGCCCGATCTCGTCCGATCTCGGAAGCTAAGCAGGCTCGGGCCTGGTCAGTACTTGGATGGTAGACCGCCTGGGAATACCAGGTGCTGTAAGCTTTTGCATCTTTTACACACCAGAGGGCGACAAATCACGAGTTTTAACTTTGGATACACGCAATTTCATCATTATTTCAGATTTGACTTCCCCAAATACACAGGCATACAATAGATCTTGTTCTCCAACGTAAACGGTCCCTAGTAACTAGGGTACATTCGTAAATAAATTGAGCATCATGGCTAGAAGTGACTAAATGTTGCCTAATCTTTCTCATCGAGAAATGACACAATTACAGCAACACAAAAAGGAACTCCACCGGACAAAGTTCAGTGCTCACAAGGAGCCTCATTCAACACACACGGTTCCATTCCCATTCATGCAAAGCACGAAAGTGTAAAACTTGGGAACATACTTGAGAGCAAAGATCACATTCAATCTCATTCAAGGCACGGATGTGAATGCAACGGGATGAAATTACTGAAATGATGCCTGCCCTCGAACTGTGATGATGGACTACCCGACTCGCCAATAATATTGGGTTCTGGTGTATTGAAATAAAGGAGCTGCTGGATTTGTGTGTTTTCTTACCCCCTCACCATAGTTTGTCAAATGTTTAAACAACTGAACTTATATTCAAGGTTTGATTCTCTTCATATGTTTTACTGGTTTACATTTGTCTCAGCAACCTGTTGAATGATTCTTCTGCTTTCAAAACAAAATGACAACAGGATGAATGCACACACTTGAAAATACAATACATGCAATGTTATGCATCATAGTGATGCAACCTCCTTTCAGTTTCATACTGCATGTCAATTGAAATCCTTACTGAAATGCACACCTTCTCAAGATTGCGCTTGACTGGCGTGTCAGGCACTCAATTACAGCTGTTTTATCAAGACAATGTGTTCGTTTTGTAATATATAGTTCCGGTCTGGTGTGGCACCCCAGCTAACGCACAACGTTGCCACAATGTTGCCACAACGTGGCGTGTTAGCAGGGACTGTCTGCGGCGCGCTGGTGTGTCCCAGGCTTTAGAGAAGAGAGACAGTTCAACTGTAAGTATGAACGGCAGAAACGGATATTGCCTTCCCTTTAAGTAGAGCGTCAGGGACAGCCTTCCTGGCTTACGGCCCTACTAGCCTGAATACGCCCGATCTCGTCCGATCTCGGAAGCTAAGCAGGCTCGTTCCTGGTCAGTACTTGGATGGGAGACCGCCTGGGAATACCAGGTGCTGTAAGCTTTTGCATCTTTTACACACCAGAGGGCGACAAATCACGAGTTTTAACTTTGGATACACGCAATTTCATCATTATTTCAGATTTGACTTCCCCAAATACACAGGCATACAATAGATCTTGTTCTCCAACGTAAACGGTCCCTAGTAACTAGGGTACATTCGTAAATAAATTGAGCATCATGGCTAGAAGTGACTAAATGTTGCCTAATCTTTCTCATCGAGAAATGACACAATTACAGCAACACAAAAAGGAACTCCACCGGACAAAGTTCAGTGCTCACAAGGAGCCTCATTCAACACACACGGTTCCATTCCCATTCATGCAAAGCACGAAAGTGTAAAACTTGGGAACATACTTGAGAGCAAAGATCACATTCAATCTCAATCAAGGCACGGATGTGAATGCAACGGGATGAAATTACTGAAATGATGCCTGCCCTCGAACTGTGATGATGGACTACCCGACTCGCCAATAATATTGGGTTCTGGTGTATTGAAATACAGGAGCTGCTGGATTTGTGTGTTTTCTTACCCCCTCACCATAGTTTGTCAAATGTTTAAACAACTGAACTTAAATTCAAGGTTTGTTTCTCTTCATATGTTTTACTGGTTTACATTTGTCTCAGCAACCTGTTGAATGATTCTTCTGCTTTCAAAGCAAAATGACAACAGGATGAATGCACACACTTGAAAATACAATACATGCAATGTTATGCATCATAGTGATGCAACCTCCTTTCAGTTTCATACTGCATGTCAATTGAAATCCTTACTGAAATGCACACCTTCTCAAGATTGCGCTTGACTGGCGTGTCAGGCACTCAATTACAGCTGTTTTATCAAGAGAATGTGTTCGTTTTGTAATATATAGTTCCGGTCTGGTGTGGCACCCCAGCTAACGCACAACGTTGCCACAACGTTTCGTGTTAGCAGGGACTGTCTGCGGCGCGCTGGTGTGTCCCGGACTTTAGAGTAGAGAGACAGTTCAACTGCAAGTATGAGCGGCAGAAACGGATATTGCCTTCCCTTTAAGTAGAGCATCAGGGACAGCCTCTCCGGCTTACGGACATACTAGCCTGAATACGCCCGATCTCGTCCGATCTCGGAAGCTAAGCAGGCTCCGGCCTGGTCAGTACTTGGATGGGAGACCGCCTGGGAATACCAGGTGCTGTAAGCTTTTGCATCTTTTACACACCAGAGGGCGACAAATCACGAGTTTTAACTTTGGATACACGCAATTTCATCATTATTTCAGATTTGACTTCCCCAAATACACAGGCATACAATAGATCTTGTTCTCCAACGTAAACGGTCCCTAGTAACTAGGGTACATTCGTAAATAAATTGAGCATCATGGCTAGAAGTGACTAAATGTTGCCTAATCTTTCTCATCGAGAAATGACACAATTACAGCAACACAAAAAGGAACTCCACCGGACAAAGTTCAGTGCTCACAAGGAGCCTCATTCAACACACACGGTTCCATTCCCATTCATGCAAAGCACGAAAGTGTAAAACTTGGGAACATACTTGAGAGCAAAGATCACATTCAATCTCATTCAAGGCACGGATGTGAATGCAACGGGATGAAATTACTGAAATGATGCCTGCCCTCGAACTGTGATGATGGACTACCCGACTCGCCAATAATATTGGGTTCTGGTGTATTGAAATACAGGAGCTGCTGGATTTGTGTGTTTTCTTACCCCCTCACCATAGTTTGTCAAATGTTTAAACAACTGAACTTATATTCAAGGTTTGTTTCTCTTCATATGTTTTACTGGTTTACATTTGTCTCAGCAACCTGTTGAATGATTCTTCTGCTTTCAAAACAAAATGACAACAGGATGAATGCACACACTTGAAAATACAATACATGCAATGTTATGCATCATAGTGATGCAACCTCCTTTCAGTTTCATACTGCATGTCAATTGAAATCCTTACTGAGATGCACACCTTCTCAAGATTGCGCTTGACAGGCGTGTCAGGCACTCAATTACAGCTGTTTTATCAAGACAATGTGTTCGTTTTGTAAAATATAGTTCCGGTCTGGAGTGGCACCCCAGCTAACGCACAACGTTGCCACAACGTTTCGTGTTAGCAGGGACTGTCTGCGGCGCGCTGGTGTGTCCCGGACTTTAGAGTAGAGAGACAGTTCAACTGCAAGTATGAGCGGCAGAAACGGATATTGCCTTCCCTTTAAGTAGAGCATCAGGGACAGCCTGCCTGGCTTACGGCCATACTAGCCTGAATACGCCCGATCTCGTCCGATCTCGGAAGCTAAGCAGGCTCCGGCCTGGTCAGTACTTGGATGGGAGACTGCCTGGGAATACCAGGTGCTGTAAGCTTTTCCATCTTTTACACACCAGAGGGCGACAAATCACGAGTTTTAACTTTGGATACACGCAATTTCATCATTATTTCAGATTTGACTTCCCCAAATACACAGGCATACAATAGATCTTGTTCTCCAACGTAAACGGTCCCTAGTAACTAGGGTACATTCGTAAATAAATTGAGCATCATGGCTAGAAGTGACTAAATGTTGCCTAATCTTTCTCATCGAGAAATGACACAATTACAGCAACACAAAAAGGAACTCCACCGGACAAAGTTCAGTGCTCACAAGGAGCCTCATTCAACACACACGGTTCCATTCCCATTCATGCAAAGCACGAAAGTGTAAAACTTGGGAACATACTTGAGAGCAAAGATCACATTCAATCTCATTCAAGGCACGGATGTGAATGCAACGGGATGAAATTACTGAAATGATGCCTGCCCTCGAACTGTGATGATGGACTACCCGACTCGCCAATAATATTGGGTTCTGGTGTATTGAAATACAGGAGCTGCTGGATTTGTGTGTTTTCTTACCCCCTCACCATAGTTTGTCAAATGTTTAAACAACTGAACTTATATTCAAGGTTTGTTTCTCTTCATATGTTTTACTGGTTTACATTTGTCTCAGCAACCTGTTGAATGATTCTTCTGCTTTCAAAACAAAATGACAACAGGATGAATGCACACACTTGAAAATACAATACATGCAATGTTATGCATCATAGTGATGCAACCTCCTTTCAGTTTCATACTGCATGTCAATTGAAATCCTTACTAAAATGCACACCTTCTCAAGATTGCGCTTTACTGGCGTGTCAGGAAATCAATTACAGCTGTATTATCAAGACAATGTGTTCGTTTTGTAAAATATAGTTCCGGTCTGGTGTGGCACCCCAGCTAACGCACAACGTTGCCACAACGTTTCGTGTTAGCAGGGACTGTCTGCGGCGCGCTGGTGTGTCCCGGACTTTAGAGTAGAGAGACAGTTCAACAGCAAGTATGAGCGACAGAAACGGATATTGCCTTCCCTTTAAGTAGAGCGTCAGGGACAGCTTCCCTGGCTTACGGCCATACTAGCCTGAATACGCCCGATCTCGGAAGCTAAGCAGGCTCGGGCCTGGTCAGTACTTGGATGGGAGACCGCCTGGGAATACCAGGTGCTGTAAGCTTTTGCATCTTTTACACACCAGAGGGCGACAAATCACGAGTTTTAACTTTGGATACACGCAATTTCATCATTATTTCAGATTTGACTTCCCCAAATACACAGGCATACAATAGATCTTGTTCTCCAACGTAAACGGTCCCTAGTAACTAGGGTACATTCGTAAATAAATTGAGCATCATGGCTAGAAGTGACTAAATGTTGCCTAATCTTTCTCATCGAGAAATGACACAATTACAGCAACACAAAAAGGAACTCCACCGGACAATGTTCAGTGCTCACAAGGAGCTTCATTCAACACACACGGTTCCATTCCCATTCATGCAAATCACGAAAGTGTAAAACTTGGGAACATACTTGAGAGCAAAGATCACATTCAATCTCATTCAAGGCACGGATGTGAATGCAACGGGATGAAATTACTGAAATGATGCCTGCCCTCGAACTGTGATGATGGACTACCCGACTCGCCAATAATATTGGGTTCTGGTGTATTGAAATACAGGAGCTGCTGGATTTGTGTGTTTTCTTACCCCCTCACCATAGTTTGTCAAATGTTTAAACAACTGAACTTATATTCAAGGTTTGTTTCTCTTCATATGTTTTACTGGTTTACATTTGTCTCAGCAACCTGTTGAATGATTCTTCTGCTTTCAAAACAAAATGACAACAGGATGAATGCACACACTTGAAAATACAATACATGCAATGTTATGCATCATAGTGATGCAACCTCCTTTCAGTTTCATACTGCATGTCAATTGAAATCCTTACTGAAATGCACACCTTCTCAAGATTGCGCTTGACTGGCGTGTCAGGCACTCAATTACAGCTGTTTTATCAAGACAATGTGTTCGTTTTGTAATATATAGTTCCGGTCTGGTGTGGCACCCCAGCTAACGCACAACGTTGCCACAACGTTTCGTGTTAGCAGGGACTGTCTGCGGCGCGCTGGTGTGTCCCGGACTTTAGAGTAGAGAGACAGTTCAATTGCAAGTATGAGCGGAAGAAACGGATATTGCCTTCCCTTTAAGTAGAGCGTCAGGGACAGCCTCCCTGGCTTACGGCCATACTAGCCTGAATACGCCCGATCTCGTCCGATCTCGGAAGCTAAGCAGGCTCGGGCCTGGTCAGTACTTGGATGGGAGACCGCCTGGGAATACCAGGTGCTGTAAGCTTTTGCATCTTTTACACACCAGAGGGCGACAAATCACGAGTTTTAACTTTGGATACACGCAATTTCATCATTATTTCAGATTTGACTTCCCCAAATACACAGGCATAGAATAGATCTTGTTCTCCAACGTAAACGGTCCCTAGTAACTAGTGTACATTCGTAAATAAATTGAGCATCATGGCTAGAAGTGACTAAATGTTGCCTAATCTTTCTCATCGAGAAATGACACAATTACAGCAACACAAAAAGGAACTCCACCGGACAAAGTTCAGTGCTCACAAGGAGCCTCATTCAACACACACGGTTCCATTCCCATTCATGCAAAGCACGAAAGTGTAAAACTTGGGAAAATACTTGAGAGCAAAGATCACATTCAATCTCATTCAAGGCACGGATGTGAATGCAACGGGATGAAATTACTGAAATGATGCCTGCCCTCGAACTGTGATGATGGACTACCCGACTCGCCAATAATATTGGGTTCTGGTGTATTGAAATACAGGAGCTGCTGGATTTGTGTGTTTTCCTACCCCCTCACCATAGTTTGTCAAATGTTTAAACAACTGAACTTATATTCAAGGTTTGTTTCTCTTCATATGTTTTACTGGTTTACATTTGTCTCAGCAACCTGTTGAATGATTCTTCTGCTTTCAAAACAAAATGACAACAGGATGAATGCACACACTTGAAAATACAATACATGCAATGTTATGCATCATAGTGATGCAACCTCCTTTCAGTTTCATACTGCATGTCAATTGAAATCCTTACTGAAATGCACACCTTCTCAAGATTGCGCTTGACTGGCGTGTCAGGCACTCAATTACAGCTGTTTTATCAAGAGAATGTGTTCGTTTTGTAATATATAGTTCCGGTCTGGTGTGGCACCCCAGCTAACGCACAACGTTGCCACAATGTTGCCACAACGTGGCGTGTTAGCAGGGACTGTCTGCGGCGCGCTGGTGTGTCCCGGGCTTTAGAGTAGAGAGACAGTTCAACTGTAAGTATGAACGGCAGAAACGGATATTGCCTTCCCTTTAAGTAGAGCGTCAGGGACAGCCTCCCTGGCTTACGGCCATACTAGCCTGAATACGCCCGATCTCGTCCGATCTCGGAAGCTAAGCAGGCTCGGGCCTGGTCAGTACTTGGATGGGAGACCGCCTGGGAATACCAGGTGCTGTAAGCTTTTGCATCTTTTACACACCAGAGGGCGACAAATCACAAGTTTTAACTTTGGATACACGCAATTTCATCATTATTTCAGATTTGACTTCCCCAAATACACAGGCATACAATAGATCTTGTTCTCCAACGTAAACGGTCCCTAGTAACTAGGGTACATTCGTAAATAAATTGAGCATCATGGCTAGAAGTGACTAAATGTTGCCTAATCTTTCTCATCGAGAAATGACACAATTACAGCAACACAAAAAGGAACTCCACCGGACAAAGTTCAGTGCTCACAAGGAGCTTCATTCAACACACACGGTTCCATTCCCATTCATGCAAAGCACGAAAGTGTAAAACTTGGGAACATACTTGAGAGCAAAGATCACATTCAATCTCATTCAAGGCACGGATGTGAATGCAACGGGATGAAATTACTGAAATGATGCCTGCCCTCGAACTGTGATGATGGACTACCCGACTCGCCAATAATATTGGGTTCTGGTGTATTGAAATACAGGAGCTGCTGGATTTGTGTGTTTTCTTACCCCCTCACCATAGTTTGTCAAATGTTTAAACAACTGAACTTATATTCAAGGTTTGTTTCTCTTCATATGTTTTACTGGTTTACATTTGTCTCAGCAACCTCAGCAAAAATGATTCTTCTACTTTCAAAACAAAATGACAACAGGATGAATGCACACACTTGAAAATACAATACATGCAATGTTATGCATCATAGTGATGCAACCTCCTTTCAGTTTCATACTGCATGTCAATTGAAATCCTTACTGAAATGCACACCTTCTCAAGATTGCGCTTGACTGGCGTGTCAGGCACTCAATTACAGCTGTTTTA